>NC_034601.1:31589918-31604681 GCF_900095145.1 Mus pahari
TCGCTCCCCTTCTCCCCCTCTCCCCCTCTCTCCCTCCATCCCTCTCTCCCTCTTTCCCCTCTCCCTCTCTCCCCTCTCCCTTCCTCCCTCCCCCCCTCTCTCTCACACACACACACATACCACAAATGAGTAAGACTGTAATGAACAGAGACAGATGATGAGAAGTATTTCAGAACGAAGGGATAACATAGGTAGTTGACAACTCAGATAATATAAGCCAGTTACATCTAGTAGCAGCATGGTTTCCTAATAGAATGAGAGGGGAAAATAAGGTGGGTAAGAAATTAGATTTAAAGTCATACTGTTGATGACATTGGATGTAAGACTGAGGCTTAGAAATGTGTCTAGGAACAGCGGGGGACTCCATCTTTTTATCTCCTGGGGTGAATAGGTCAACATTGAGAAAAACCATGGTGCTTCACTTTAAGTTCTAACTGTTCTAATTTCATTTTTGTTGCTGCAATAAAACACTCTGACACAAAGAAAATTATGGGAGAAGGGCATTATTTTGGCTTACATTTCTATGTTATAGTTCATCACCATAGAGAAGTCAATGTGGATTCTTAAAACAGTCAGATCACACTCACAGACAAGAGCAGGGAGAAATGGATCCATGCATGCTTACCTGCTTGGTTGGTCTGCCCAAATAAAGGCTGCACATGTGTGTATATGCATGTACACATAGATAGATAGATAGATGATAGATAGATAGATAGATAGATAGATAGATAGATGATAGATGGATAGATAGATGGATGGATAGATAGATAGATAGATGATAGATGGATAGATAGATAGATAGGTAGATAGGTAGATAGATAGATAGATAGATGATAGATGGATAGATAGATAGATGGATAGATAGATAGATAGATAGATAGATAGATAGATAGATATTGTGTGTGTGTATAGAAGGGTTTGTAACGTCAAGTGGCATGTCTAGGGAAAAAGGAGAGGGCTAACTCTATTTCTTCGGGTATTTTGATTAGAGGACAGTGAGAGAAACAGACTGATCAGTTGGAATGAGTAGACAGAGGGCAGCCCCACCCTGGAGGAGTACTTTCCCCAACCTGGTGATGAGCCAGAAGGAGGGTAGGTTTGAAGCGGATTCTAAGGGATGTCAGAGGGTTGGTGTCAAAGATGACTCTTTGCTTTCAGACTTAGATTAAGAAACTGTGAAAACAGGGCATGGGTGAAGCTGTCTCAGAAGGCAGGGTGAGTGGGGGAGGGAGGATGT
This sequence comes from Mus pahari, assembly GCF_900095145.1. Lineage (NCBI taxonomy): Eukaryota > Metazoa > Chordata > Mammalia > Rodentia > Muridae > Mus > Mus pahari. The sequence continues at coordinate 31,591,156 of NC_034601.1, forward strand.
CAACTGGAGGACAACGAATGGCAGGCAGAGGGAACCGTGGGAGGCTTTCAGGATCAGTAATGAATATGATGTGCAGACTCCTCTACGTTTCACTTTCCCTATGACAGAATCTCCTAATACTCATCTCCTCACGTGCCTCCTTAGCCACAGCCCCTGACTTCTGTAGTTACCTCCTCTGGGAACTTGGAGTGGGTAGCACAGGATGTGGACTAATGCAGTCAACCTGGGCCAGCATAATGCTGTTTCTTCTATGTCCAGAGAGAACAGAAAGTGGGGTACCTGTGCATGGGGTGGGGGGGACTAAACAAGAGGGTTCACAAGAAACACCAAATTTCTCTGACATCTCTCTGCTTAGATTTATCCATGAGCAAAGTGGGAACAGTGCGTCATGAGCGACGACTCGGAGTCATTGGGAGGACTGAGTGGAACAGTAATATTGAAGAGCCGAGCCCATGACAAACGGGCAGTGTTAGCTAGTGGGCTCCCTCATGACCTGCTGCAGCTCTCTTTTGCTTCTCTTAGCCCTCAGACTTGGAGCACAAGAAGTTTAGAAAATGCACTATGCAAAGGAGAGATGTTGTCACTAAAGGGTGTGTTAATGTTTCATCCAGTCTTCAAACAAATGTATTTTGAGGCACTGTCTTCAGTACCTAGGTTTCTCTAGTGAAGAATGTAGACATAGCTCTGTCCCCTGTAGGCCAGACAAGTTCTCCGTTCCAGAATAGTTGGTTCTTCTCGTGTTATTTTTGTGTGACATATATTATTAAATTATTAACTTATCAAGGGTGTGTTTTCAGGCAATCATTCTACATGAAGTTTTTGCTTCTCATACATATATGCACATAATTTTAAAGTTGCTCAACTTGAAAGAATAAAAAGCTGAAAAGCCTTGTTTCCTTATTCCGAGGGTTCCTACTAACACCCAGAAAGTAAATATTACTCAATTTTTAGAGACGTCTCATTATTGAGATATATATATTTAGACAAACAAACCTCATTTCTCATACAGTACATAGAGAAGAAGGAAAGAAGGGAGGATTGGGGAGGAGTCAGAGACTTTTTAGCCACAGAGATATGAGAGGTGAATAGGAACATTATTTCATAATATTACTACTGACATGGAACAAAAAAAAAAGTGTACTTGAAAAAAACTCAAGACAACTTTATTGAAATCCACTCTGTACAGAACATGTTAGTAACTGGCCAGATCTTAAGAGTCTGCACAGAGTGAATCAAGATGTATACATGGACACATTACAAGCGTGAGCCCTGCCAACGGAACAGTCTGTAGCCCTCCAGGGCCCTTTACGTAAAATGGAAAGAACGATATTTTGCTGCTCAGACCTGCCAAAGTTCTCTTTAAGTTTGGGTGGTGGCTACTCCATGCCTTATAGACACACTATGTGCTTTCAGCATCAGTTGCTCGTTGTCTTTCTTTGAAGGGCCAAGCCACACCCACTCGGGTATCTGCAGACTAAGGTAGTCTCAGAGTGTTGCGATTTCTGCTTTCCCTCCTTCCACACAAGCCACGAGCTGAAAGAGTCCGAGCCTTTCATGAATGTGACTGCTCTCTCACTAGCTCTACATCCAGATGAATTTGAAACATGGAGATCATAAAACACCTTTTAAGCACCGAGGTGGCTGATATCTACATCCATTGAGACACACTGGTCTATCTCTAGTCTCTTGACTCTTCAATGGACTGGGCAGATCAATCCTTCCATAAACATTGGTTGGTTGGACTCTAGTGATTTCCCCTGGTTTCGAGTGTTTGGCTATCTTATTCTTGCACAGCAGTCTCCAGACCATTCCCAGCATCCCATTTTCTCAAAAGGAAATATCAGACTCAGGGCATACAGTACATCTTGCTTTCTCCAGTGCTGCCTGCTAAGTTGTGACTTGCTGCCCGGGCAGGTGGAGTCTTCCAGCATCTGTGGCAGCCCAGGTCGGAGTGGCTCTTGGATCTAGAGATGGTTCCATATTTGTGTTTCTTGATTTCCCAGAACTGAGAACTCTGTGCTGTCACCTGTATATCACTTAGGTCATTGTATTCATTATTGACCCTGATGGAGGGACAGTGTTTCTTATCTGGGTCTTTCTCTAGATCATTGTAGTTGAGCTACTATAGTATATGCTCTTTGCTATTTTAAGATATCAACACGAACACATCAAATAACATCACCAAATATACCACTCCCATCCTGACTGAAGAGGTAGCTGTCCAGGTGCAAGTATATTAGTATACTTGTATATGCAAGTGTGCAAGACAGATAAAAGCCAGTATTCCTACAACAAGGAGCTCCATATTAAAACACACTATGCAAAATTAGAAGAAGAATCTGATCTCAAGTAGGAGAGATTGATCCAAAATGATATTACTGGGAAAGAAGCCATTTCAGTACACTTGGCCTATGAGTGTGTACTGAGTTAAACAGAGCAAGACAAAAATAAATGTCTGCTCCTGGCATAGGGGACAGAATTGGCACTATTCTACCCCTATTGGGACCATTTTACCTTGAGGATGTCTCAGAGCATCATCTAATCTAACAATTATATTCTCTTGTCTTCTGAGAAATCAAAGAGGTTGCCCAAAAACTTGGAAAGGAAACAGGATAAAATATGGACACGATTGTGGATTTTGTTCTTTAATTATTCAGCTGTAGAATTCCAGTCATCTGAGGACGTTTTTGAATTGTGAGCAACTCTGGGCTTCTTAATTCAGGCGCAGAGATTTTAAACTCTGAAAAAACAAAACAAAAAAAAAACAACAAAAAACAAAGAGGAGGAAAGATTGGGTGAGATTTCAAAGATAAGACACAAGTAGGAGACCATGTAATGCTGTTAATGGAAACAAAGTATTGCAGGACAGGAAGAGAAAGACCGGGGAAAGCCAGTCAGGCTACACTCTGTTACCCAGGCTTCCCGCAACAACTACCCTTTGCTTTGGCCTGATGCTTGCTGGTCCTCACTCTGCCATTGTGCGGATTCCTCTATTCCCTCTGCTGGCCTTTCCAGATCATTTCTGAACCCAGTCTTATAGTCAGTAGCACCTCACCAGTAGCTCTTTATGCAGAACTCCAGGGGTGAGACTTGTTGCTAGTGCCTGGTAAGTGCCAGAGCTCTTTATGGCCCCTGCATCCTGGAGTTATAACCTGTCTCTTCAACCAGGCTCTTAACTGTAGGTAGCACTCGTCCCCATAACCAGACAGTCAATGTCTTGGTGTCCCTGGGCTCCCAGCTCCTCAGTGTGGATGGAGGAACAGACAACCCGATTTTTGTCATGCTGTCAGAAGTCTGGTCACCAGAAACCTTTAGATACGCCCAGCGTTGTAATAGCTTCTGGGGTCCGCAGCACAACACTGCTTTCAGCTGCTGAGGTTCCTGTCATCTATAGAGTGCAGTGAGTTTAGGGAAAGGTTTTTAAGAAAGTGCTAATTGCTGAGAAGGGCAAGAGCTGAAGAATGTGGGGGTGGGGGTGGGGGAGTGGGGGGGTAGGGGGGAGGTGGTAGAAGATACTTCCAAGTGCTGGGCATAGCAGGAGCAAAGGCACTGGGGCTAAAGGGAACGTGTTATCACTCCCCGCTTATTCCTCGACTGACTCGGCATGCCCTTGGGCACTGTGCAGTGGACACTGCCACCTGTTTATGGCCACTTTCCTCCCTGCTCTCCCTTGCTTTCTCCCCTCCATCCCCGCTAACTTTATCCTAAGTCCCTGCTGTGTCTCAGGTTACAGGCACTGGGGGGAATCAAACTTGTTTCAAGACTCACCTTTCCTCAGTCTCTCGCTGCCTTCACTCTGCATTTGGTTTCTGAAAGAGATCGAAAACAACTTCAGAAGCCAGGAAAGCCCTCAGACAGAGAAAGAGGGGACGTGAGGCATTAGACTCTTGGGTCTCAGAGAGAAATTACAAGTGTGGGCTGGGAAGTTTTTCCGCATCCCCAGGATAAAAGTATTCTTTTGATGACTGTATCTTAAGTTCTAATGTTGGACATAATCCCACCTTCATATAGTGATATCCTTACTGAAATAGAGAGGCATGAGGCTAACACATTCAGTTTTACCAGTCATTTGATGACCAGGAAAAAGTTTCCTGTGTGTGTGTGGGGGGGGGGGGTTATATATGGGTTTAGAAGGGAGAGGAGAGAAAATCAATCCCAAGGCTGATGCCTAGAAGGGTTGGGCAGATGGTGCTGCCCAACACTATCATGTGTTGGTTGCACAGACAGGCTAACGTAGGAAACCTCTGGCCAGCTAGCTCCCCGAAGGCCGAGTTGCTCTTTGAATGAACTTACTGCTGATGCAATTTGGGGTTCAAGTTCCTCCAGGTTGATTGATTCTCTGTCAGCATGACTATCCCGCTCTAACGTATGGGTTGTGTTGCTGGGCCTGAAATGAAAGCATAAGGACCACTCAACAATACCCTGGTGGTTTTGTGATGCAGCCTTTACCAAATAGAGTCTTCCAGAACACTTCCTGTCGCTGGTGTTCTCTTCAATGTGCGTGCACATTCGAGAATGACCACCCTCACGGATGTATAGCCATGAAAAAGATTTGATAAGTTTAACAAGTGATTATGGTATATAACTCTGGCACAAGCAAGACAGAAAGCATTATGGAACTTCCCTTTCTGAGTCCGTTCAGACAACCCCTTTATCCCACCCTGCTGTTCCTGATCGTTGATGTGTTTAGCTTTTCTTTATCTCAAACTTCAGATAAACAGGATTACACAATGCAGTCTTCTCTTGCCTTCGTTCAGCATACAGCTTTGGAAATTGGTTTCTATGGCTCGATGGTTTTTCCCTACATAACTGTACCTGGTTTTTCCCTACATGTTTATATATATATATATATATATATATATATATATATATATATATATCCTTTGTCAAGTGTATATGTAGAAATATTTATATTTTCTCTAAGTTTGTGACTTTTTGTTTTCTTGACAAAGTCAATGGACAAATATTTTAATTTTGATGGAGTTTACTATATCCATTTACCCTTTTCTGTTCGTACTTGCTTAATTAACCTAAAGATGCAAAGATATTTTTCTTTCAGAAATGTTTAACTTTAGCTCCTTTATTTAGTCTATAATTTATCCTATTTTGTGTAAATCATATTTTCCCTCCTGAATTCTAATTATTCCATTACCAATAGTTGACAATATTGCCCTCTCAGCATGGTTTTCATATCAAAAGCAATTAAACATTTGATTTTTATCTTCTTTTTTGCCCCTTTCCCTCATTGACTGGTATCTCTGTCCTTTTACCAACGTCACACAGTCTCTGGCCATTCTTTTGGAACTGTTTGCTTTGCTTCTTTTTTGAGATACAGGTCTTACCATATAGGCCAGGCTGGACTTAAACTCAGTCTAACTGCTTCCATCTCCTGACTGCTGGGATTATAGCCCTGTATCACCATGCCTGGCTCCACTTTTGCTCTTAATTTTCAAAATCATTTTACCAGCTGTGGGTTATTTGCATTCCTCCCTATCTTTATAGGTTTGGTTTTTTAATTTTTACTAATAAGCCTTCCAGGCTTTGGATTTAGATTGCTTCAATCCATTAATGAATTTGGAAAAAATTTGTATCTTAATAATATTTTGTCTCCTAGTCCATGAACCCAGTATATGCTTCCATTTAATTAGGTCTACTTCAATTTCTGTCAATAGCAATGTTTGCATTTGTCTTGTTAAATGTATAGCCAAAACTTTATTATGATTTGATGATCCTAGAAACTGGAGTTAAACATTTCATCTGGCCTGGTCGTGGTGGTAGCAGCGCACGCCCGTACTCTCAGCACTTGGGAAGCAGAGGCAGGCAGAGCTCTGTGAGTTCAGGACAGCCTTTCTTGAAAAACAAACAAACAACACCCCATTTTCTAAGTGTTTATTGTTAGAGAGTACACTCGACCTTGATTTTTTTTTTGACCTTGCAAAGTAAGACTCTGTTCCTCTGACTTATTCATTCGCATAGCTGTTTATATGCTTAAACATGATCATATTATTTGCCTCAAAGATAGAAATATTTTTCCCCTTTCCTTTTTTTTTTTTTTTTTTTTTTTTTTTTTTTTTATCTTACCATTCTGGCTAGGACTTTCCAGCACGATGCTAAACAAAAGCAGTAACCACGGGGCATCCTTGCCTTCTTCCCAGTCTTAGGAGAAGAGCAATTTTCCTTTATCATACCATGCTATCAGAATGATGTTGGTAGATGTCCTTTGTTAGTTTGAGAAAATCCTCTTTGAATTCCTAATTCATGAACATTTTTCTTTCTTCTTTAAAAGTATGAATGGGTGTTAATTTTGTGAAAAGCCTTTTCTATATCCATTGATAGGATCGCATCGGGTTTCTCTCAGTCTGTTCCTATGACTGTTACTCCTTGGGGATTTTGAGTGTTTAATTCTCTTATCTTCCTAGAATATCTTCCTGTTTTACGTGGTGTAGCATACTTGTACTATATGACTGGATTTTAATCAGGAATCCCCATAACTTTGGAGCAGCGCAGCCATTGACTATGTTGTGAGCAATCATAATGTTACTATTTCTCTACTCATAGTTGCATTTATGTTTTTCTGTTGCTGATGTCCAATGTCTGGAAACAATAGTTGCACACACATTTTGCTTGTTTTTTAGATGTTTGCATCAGGGAGCAATTCAAGAAACAGCTGAGAGGAAAGGAAAGTCGGTTTCTTCCATACAATTTCAAAAGAGCATCAGTAGTTAGACAGGCTGTCATGCCCTCGTATTACATAGTCTCTCCTTCTGAGATGCATTTCGGACTACAGTTTTGAGTATGATCTTTGTGGTTGGAGACAGCTACTCCTTCCGGTATTTGAGAGCAGACTCTTTCTTCCTTAGGTCTTTTCTCAGGTTGAGCATTCTTTGGTTATTTGACGCCTTGTTTTCAATGTGGTCTAGCCTTAGAGGTTTCATGCCATTTGAAGCACATTGTGGGGGCAAGAACAAGTTTCATAACCTTTAAAGGTGGGAACTGATTGGAGGGAATTTGGTCATGGGGCCACACTTGGGAGAATTAATGTGCAGCCCATGGGAGTGAGTTAGGTCTCAGGAATTGAAACTGTAGAAGCAGGTTGTTATAATGCCCCCTCCTCACCTTAGTATCTCTTCTGCACACACACACACACACACACACACACACACACACACACACACACACACACACACATTCACACACACTGTTCTTACTCTACCATCTATATGTCACAATGCAGCACAACATAGCTGCCTGACCCTGTTCTGCCCCAAACCATAAACCATGATAAACTTTCCCTTAAGGTTATCCAGTCTTTGATATCTTGTTTTAGTCATACAAAGGAACTGAGGCATTTGAGCTGTTTCTTATTTGAGCTCCTGGGTTCTTTATAAATCTGATTAGATTTTTATAATTGCCTAGATTCCTCTTTAAAAATATGGTGCTTTATAGCTCGGTAAGGTGTCCCAGATAAATATAGAACAGAAAATAATCAAATGATCTTTTCATAACCATAGCAAAGGCAGCATAATTACAAGAAGCCTCAGTTTAAAAATGAAAGCAGACAAAAGATACAACATGTGACACACTTTTGCAATGGACGTTAACTTCCGTATTTTGAAGTGGAAATATGATGAGATCCCCAACTTTCAGTTTTTAAACTCTGTGGAGGTTTCTGTTTAAATGATGATGAAGTGTCCTTTGGAAAGGACACTTGTTCTTTAAGAAATTTTAACTAGCCTGATATGGTAGCATAAACCTTCAGCCTTAGCACTCAAGAAGCAGAGGCAAGAGATACAGATGAAACAGCTGGAATGAGTGATGCAGATGTCTGTGAGACCAAGCACAGCCTGGCCTACTTAGTAAAGTCCATGATAGCTAGCTAGAGCTATGTAGTGAGACCTTGTCGCCAAAACATAAAAAGTAACTATAAGAGCAGAGGCTCTTCTAATTTTGCTGTATAGAAGCAAACTGTAAAAGCTATTAGCTTCATGCACACTAATATATACATTTTTTTTTAGTCAAGCCAGTTCCCAAATGAACAAACTGATAGGATAACTTCAAATTAGACACAGGCAATAATTCATAATTACACATGTCCTCCTTTTTCTTTCTTATCAATCCAGGACTGGGGTAAGAAATCACCTAGAATGGACTTGGTATTTCCTTTTTAGTATTTAAATGCTCTAAATAGAATAAATGTACATAGCCAAGGCAGAATTAACAAATGAACCCTGGACAGGACTTTTAATGCCAGGTTAGTTGTTTTGAAGGTTCTCTCTTCTGAGAAGTGGATTTATGTCATTTTTGGAGGAAGTTCCATTCGGGGATGTATTCGTACTGGCTGTCAATGAGCTTAGGTCTTTGTGGGTGGGTCATGCTCACTCCTGATTGGTCTGTTGACAGAATCCAGTTCTTTGAGGTTGTAGAGCTGAATGGACTTCTCATTTCTTAGCTACCAAGTGAGAACCATTTCTAGCCCCTAGAAGTGATTCGAATCCCTTGTTTATGGCCTTCTTTTTCCAAGTTCAAAGCCAACAATGATGACTGAGCTTTCTCCAAATCTCATATGCCTCTCCTTTCTTTTAGCATAGCTTTGTAACCTACCTGGGTAAGTTTCTGTGGCTCATATAAATTTTTGCCTTATAAGATAACATATAGAGGGTCTGGAGAGGTGGGTTATTGGTTAAAAACACTGGATGTTTTAGCCAAAGACCCTGGTTCAGTTCTGAGCCCCCACATGGTAGCTGATAGTTACCTATAATTCTAGTTCCAGTGGTTCTGGCATCCTCTTCTGACCTCTAAGGGTACCAGGCAGATATGCAGTACACATGTACATGAGTGCAAAATGCACATACATGATAGTTTTAGGTATAGGAAATAGAAGCTTTAAAAGTGATACTAATTTACTTATTGCAGTAGAGATCAGAAGAATCCACAAAGCAAAGAAAGTTATTACAGAACTCAAATTCATGAGCATTGTATATCTACATGGCTTGGTTATTCATGGTATGTCTCCTTCTTGGATCTGTCAAGGATCCTTTCTTTGACCAAACTCACTGTCATGTCCAAGTGTCTGACTGCATAACTTTTTGCTATCAATAATTGTACCCCATTCTTTTGGGGGACATCTATGTGCTATGCTCTCTTGTTTTCTGCCTTCCAATAACATAGTTTAGTGTGACCATCTTACATACACATTTAGCTTCTCTACATCCCCCTCCAACTTCTTTCTTGCATGTACACATATCATCCTTGACTTTCTTATTTAGTTTTGAATATTTCTGGTTTCCTTCTGGGGAAAGAAAGTTGTTTTTTTTTTTTTTTGTTCCATCTTTCCTTCGTTCTTGTTGCAAGCTGTTCATTCCACTGAGAAAGGAAACTTGGGGAGCTTCTCATTCACATCTAGAAATTGCTTCTACTTGTAATTAAAGTATTACAAAGTATTTAATTGCTTCTCTAATTACTTTAATTGCTTCTCTAATACTTTAAGTGCTGTTGGAGTCTGCGCCATCAGGGGAAAGCTGCCTGACCAGCAGACGCCCAAATAAAAGCAGAAGTGACATCCATCCCAATAGATATTACACCACACCCAGAGGCAAAAGGAATGCATTAAAACGAGGTGGCAGCATGGTACCTCTAAAAGATCATAATTCCTTAACTTGTGAACACAAAGATATTTTGGGCAAATAATCAAAAAGCCTGCTTACAAAAAAACAATTAATGACCTCTAAGAAGGCATTAAACGGCTAACCCAATTATTTAAGGAAATTAATTCAGGACTCGAATAAGAAAGTCAATAGCATACATAGAAGAACTCAACAAACAAACACATTTTGAGAAAGAAAATAAACAGAAATGCTGGAAATGAAAACCCAATGAATTGGATTTTAAAAGTCCCATGGAAAGTCACTAGACTAGAAAAGGGAGGTAAGGCTTGAGGAGGAGCATCAGGGGCTCTGGAGAGGGCTAGGCGGGTGAAAGGGCTTGCCACACAAGCACCAGGACCCAAGTTCAAATTCTTGAACCAATGTAAAATACAGATGAGGAGCAGGAGAATCTGCCACCCCGATGCTTCTGTGGGGAGGTGGGAGCTGGGAGACAGGAGACTCCTCCAGATTCATGGGCTAGCTAGCCTGGTGTACACCGTGGAAAAACAATGACGTGGCGCTGTCTTGCAGGGCATGTTAGTGCACACCTTTAATCTCAGCACTTGGAAGGCAGAGGCAAGTGGACCTCTGTGAGTTTGAGGCCAGCCTGGTCTACATATTGAGTTCAACTAGCACTAGCAAAAACAAACAACAACAACAAAGCCCCAACAACAACTACAAACAACAACTACAACAACAACAAATACAATCAAGCAACGACTACAAACCTAGGTGTATACCTAACTCAGAAGGTGAAGGACCTCAAAATGAGAGCACTAGAGCACTGAAGAGAAAAAGAACTGTAAGGAGGTACTAGAAGGAGAAACTCTCCATGCTCACAGGCAGGCTGGAAAATGGTGGTAAATGGATACATTACCAAAAGCACTGTACAGATTCCACTCCATCTCAATACACTGACAATGATATTTTCATATAAATAGGAAGAAATCCATAAAATTGATATAGAAAAAACTCCACATAATTGAAATATATCACAATATCTGATCTTAAATCATATTGTATAGGCACAGCTACAGAACTAGCATGATACTGGCACAAAACTAGACAGGCAGGTCAATGGGACAGAATGAAGGACTTAGAAATTAGCCCGTGCTAATTTTTTTAAACAAATATAAAAACATATATTAGAGAAGAAGAGAATAAATGATGCCTGGAGAATTAGATATCCATGTATTGACCACAACTAGATCTCTACTTTGCACCTTGTAAAGAAAACTCTATTTAAAATGGGTGAAGATCTTAATGAAAATAAACTGCCTTTATGGACACTTTAGGGGAACGCATCTTGCCTGGACCCATCTTGAGTGTTTATCCTGTGCGTTCCCCTAAAGTGTCGTGACAAATGCAACTGCACAAAGCTAAAGGGCTGCTGAACTGTGAAGCCAGCAGGGTGGGGAGACAGTCTACTGCATGGAGAAAACCCTCATCAACTCTTCATGGGACAGGACAGTTCCATAGAAGATGCACAAAGACCCAATTTGGGGACTCTTTATGGGACAGGACAGTTCCATAGAAGATACACAAAGACCCGGTTTGGGGTTTTTCATCCAGGAACACCTGAACTGAGTAGGGGAACATGGCTTCCCCTGAACATTGTTAACACCTCCATTGAAAGGAGGTGACCTGAAAACAACAGCAACAACAATAACAACAGACAAGGAAATAAAAGAAAGGAGGCAGGCATGTCAATCAGCAGGTCACTTTGCATATGTAAGACCCACCCAGTGCAGAAAAAAAAAAAAGAAAGCAACACATACACACACACACACCAAACCCAAGACAACATACCTTATTCCCAAATCCCCAATCCCCTAATAGATATGCCTCTAATGAAAATAGCTTGAAGATCCACACAAAGAATTCCATTGATTATGTTCAGACAAGTCCTAGAGGATGTGAACAAACTTTAGGAGAAAAAAAACAAAAAACAAAAAACAAAAAAACAAGCAAAGAGCTTTGTTCTCTTAGGGCAGCTGAGGGTCTTCTGTTCCTCCACCTGACAGCTAGCTAGGCAATTATCNCAGTTGCCCCAGCCAGGCACCCATCTTCCTATGTTTGAGACTGAAAGGAAAATTCAAAGGCTCAAGGCCGAACACTGTGAAAAGGCCGCTAAGACTAACAAGACCATAAAGATAAGGGAAAGGAGTGCCAGAGCCAGCCGGGGCTCTCAGGGTTAGCTCATAAACCATCTGGCAAGAAGGCATCTCCCCCAAATGAGCCAATCACTTGTGGCTGCACCAACTCTCCCCGTCCCCCCCCCCACGACCCTAACCCCATAAAAACCCCTTACTTCTGAGGGTCTGGGTCGACTTCTCTGTTTCCTGCGTGAGATACGAGTCCACCCAGAGCTCTGCCATTAAAGTACCTCGTGTGTTTACACAAGACGCTTTTCTATCGTGTTTCCGAGGGACACCCTCATTCCTGTGACCTGAGGACCCGAGGGAGTTCCTCACGAGGGGGTCCTACAGTTTCAAGTCATGAAGAAATCAATTTTGAACTGCCCAGCTATCTCCCTGACAGATAGCTTTCACAGTGCTAGAAGGTGCTGGAAAGGCTGCTCAGAGAGAAAAGCAATCAGTGGCCTTAGCAAGCACTGGTCTCTGCATGCTACCACACCTGCTTTCCAGACCAAATCTGCCCACTGCACAACTGTGACTTTATGGATATTACCAACTGGTCTATCAGTGGGATTTGGGGTCTGTTTTGTGGGGATTCATGTCTAGTACTGTGAAGTGGATGGAGGAAGTCACAGACCCTAGGAGAGAATCTACTGATCTTGTTCTATTAAATGGTTATGTTATCAACCTGCCTTGTAATTGTTTATATTTATATCCGTAGACTTATGTTGCTCCCAGCCAGAGAGGTTTGTTATCAGAGAGGGTAATGATTAGTGCAGAGACACATTGTTGTTCAAAGTGCTGAAAATAAGTGACTTTGTTTAGCCATCAATGAGACATCATTATCTACCAGCACATCCATACCCCAAGGCTCAGAGACCTTCACAGAAGATGGGGCAGAAAGAATGTAAGAGCCTGAGGATGGAGCAACAACCATCTATCTCCTGAGAGTAGAATTATCAAGAAGAAAGAGGGTAACTGGTGTGTGTGTGTGTGTGTGTGTGTGTGTGTATGTGTGAGTGTGTGTGTGTTGGGCGGGGACAGGAGATGACAAGGAGGAGCTAAATGTATGCAAAGTAGAGCATTTGCATGTGTGAGTGTCACAACAAAACCCATTGTTTCATATTCTCATGTAAAAACACTTTCTTCAGTGTTGGAGACTGAACTTGCTATGCAACACCGAGCTACCTTCTCACCTCCTCTGCTCATTAGAAACACATTTTACATGGTGATCTTCAGACAGGACAAAGACACTCATTACCTGCTAGGCCGGTCCTGCTTCTTGTGATAGATTTTTACCACTAGGATGATCAGCAGCAGCACGACAAGGAGCACAGTAATGGAAGCTCCAGTCTCGAGCCAATACTTTTGAACAGGTTGGGACTCTGGAAGAGCTAGAAATGACCACAAGTTTTCCATTAGTAAGAAACTCATTTATGAAAGGTTCAAATTTACGGCTTGCCTTCCTTCCTTCCTTCCCTCCCTCCCTTTCTCCTTCCCTTCCTTCCTTCCCTCCCTGCCTTCATCATTCTACCCTTCTTCTATCCCTTCCTTCCTTCTTCTCTCCTTCTCTCTGTGTGTCTCTGAGTTTCTCTGTCTCTGTCTCTGTCTCTTTCTCTCTCTCTCTCTCTCTCTCTCTCTCTCTCTCTCTCTCTCTCTCTCTGTGTGTGTGTGTGTGTGTGTGTGTGTGTGTGGTGACAGGGTATTATACCATGTACCCCTGGTTGGCCTAGTATTTATTGTT
>NC_034601.1:31604704-31670454 GCF_900095145.1 Mus pahari
GTGTGTGTGTGTGTGTGTGTGTGTGTGTGTGTGAGAGAGAGAGAGAGAGAGAGAGAGAGAGAGAGAGAGAGAGAGAGAGAGAGAGAGAGATCTTCTCCTGGGTTCTAGAGCCATAGGAAACTGAAATCAACAAGAGGAACCTAGAGGAACTTTGGTAATGGTTCCTCCATCCACCATCATCTTGAAGTCACACTCTAGATCACCTCCCATTTGAGCAAACAGAACAACTACTTCAAAGTATTTGATTATTAATTTTACCCCAGGCTTCCGCATCTGACTTTCAGTATGCTTTCTCTGTTAGGAAACCTTTGCTATTTCTTCATTCCCTAGAGAACCAGATCCCTGAAGGCCAGCAATTACTTCCTAGAATAGGAAAGCCTAAACTGCAGTCTTGGAAATTAATGGAAAACTAAGTAGATCAGTTAATAGACATTTAAAGAATCAGTCCTTCTGTTTAATCCTAAATTATAGGAAAATTAGGATCAAAATATACCATAGTTTAGATATAATTTTTAGGCATGTGCTCTCTTTCTAGAATAGTAAGGAAAATAATTATTGGCATTATGGACCATATTTAATACCTTTTGAGTGTGTCCCAGTTTGTCTCACTTGAATCTATTTGGGATTTCCTATAAAGGAGGTTATGGCTCTTATATGGAGACTTCTGCCTTTTGATACACAAAAAGATTCAATAGCTGCGGAGATTTGAATAGTAATGAATCTCCATAGATTCATGTGTTTGAATGCTTGGCCATAAAGAGTGGCACTATTAGAAAAGAGTAGCCTTGTTGAAGTAGGTGTCACCTTGTTGAAGAAATTATGTCACTGGGGAGGCAGGCTTTGAGGTCTCTTATGCTGAAGCTATCATCTTTGATGCCTGTGGATCAAGATGTAGAACTCTCAGCTCCTTTTCTAGCACCATGTCTGCCTGTATACCACTGTACTTCTTGCCATGATGATAATGGACTAAACCTCTGAAACTATAAGCCAACCCCAGTTAAATGTTTTCCTTTATAAGAATTGCTGTAGTCATGGTGTTTCTTCACAAAAATAAACCTTAATTAAGGTAGTAACTAACCTACCTCTGGTCAGGGCAAGGATTTAGGGACACAGATATGCAAGTTCTTTGGATGGGGTACCCAGGACTGGAGTATTTCTGAAGGTAGTACCTGGGCAAGTTCTAAGATAGTTAACTAGTAGAGAGGTGAGTCATGATGAGCTTACCAGTGCTTGTTCACTTGTAGACAAGGGTGGGGAAGCCTGATGCTGGTGGTTACATGAAGGTGATAAGCTTCAGGTATGGCTTAGAGTATCTTCTATATTTCTAGGAAATGTTTCAGTGGGAGCAACTAGGACATCTTTTACTAGATTCTCAGTGGCTAAGATATCTGAGCAAAAGGAAATCGGTACTGGGAGAGGGGGTAGGCTCAGTTGTAGGCTGTGGGTGCTAGCCATGGGATGTTTCTCAGAGTACGCCCATAGGCCAAGTTCCTGAAGGAAGCACCAAGATTAAGGATGAGGCAAAGCCAGGGGAGGAAGAAAGAAATGGATGGGTGCCATCAGAAGGAACAAATCACAGTTAAAGGGCTGGAGAAGGGACCATAGAAGCAGAAGGCGGGTGGCTGTGTGTTTGGGGGTGGGGTGGGAGAGGGGATGAGCCTCAGAATAAACACCAATGAATGATGAGCATCAAGTGGAAACTGAGTGCCTTCATTCTAGGAAGAATGGTAGCTTGTCACAAGTGAGTTACAGGTTTAGGTTAGCTCTCTATGGGGCAAAGCTGGCACTAAGTTTTAACCTGAACTTCTTTCATCACTATGGAAACACATCAAGAAGATGTTGCAAGCATGACTTCACTCAGTCTTTTCTTGAACATATTACCTGCTCCTTTTGGGTACAGCTGATTTGCTGTGGTTCTCTCACCGGCTGAACATGCAGAAAGTCACTGCAAATGTGATGGTCTTTAATATAAAAGTCTATCTCGCGCCCTCCCTTCTATTTTTGTCATGTTTACTAAATCCAATAGTCTGTTTTACAGTAGGATAAGGCCCCAGTGCCTTTAGGAAGACTTACATGACTTACAAAGATCTTGCCTGCCTCTGAATGCTCATAGAACTTGATTATCAGCTTGTTTTAAATTTAGGCAATTGATTCCATGAGCTATAATTTAGACTTGAATATCATCTTTAAAAAAAAAAAACTCGGTTGTCATATATGTACATTGTGGATTTCTTATTTTCCTGGGAGAGTCTCAAGAACTAGAAGATATCTTCTGAGTTTTCAGCTTTACAGCCAACAATGACTGAAATGAGTCCATATGCATAATAAATACCATTGGGAGGCAGGTATATATGATATCTGATATGCTATATGATATATGATGTGATATATGATGTGATATATGATGCAATATTTGATATGATATTTGATATAATATATGATATAATATATGATATATGATATAATATATATAGTGTATGTGTGTGTGTGTGTGTGTGTGTGTGTGTGTGTGTGTGTGTGTGTGTGTTTTAGTCAGTTGAAAGCTTCTTGCTAGGAAATATCTTCTGTTTTGTGTCCACAGCATCTCATTGTCCTCCATCCAAGGATAACTCTAAAGACTGGGTCAGTTTCAAGGCTAAGACCATGTTTCTTTAAGTATAGCTTGGACCTTGGGTCATGCAAATGTAAAAATAGCCTTCTATTTGGCTCTTTCCTAGTGGTCTGCTAGAAGGCTTTTCAGCAAGCAGTAAACATTGGATAATTTGGATAAAAGATTTGCTTATAGAACCTTGTGAAATAAATAATCTTAGGAAGCAGACTTACTTAAATTGTAAGATTTGGAGGAAATCTTCATTGATTCCGTTTCCAGAACACAAACAACGGTCAAACTCCTCACACCATCCGGGAATGGAAGAGATAGGCTGATGGAGGCACTGAACAGTTCTGTGACGTTATCTTGTGATATCTGCATGTCATCACCATACTCATTAGTTGAATTAGTTATCAGAAAATACATCTTCGTAGGTTTCGGGTGACCTTGCTTAGACATGCAGGTCAAATTCATGCCCGAATTTCTTGTTACATTCTGAACCAGTTTTATTTCAGGTTCACTGTAGTTGGCTGGAAGCAGAATAGAAATGGAATCAGTCAACCTAAATGTAGACATCTATACAAAGGAATGGCAAGTGATTGACAGCCAGTTTTCTGGTTGGAATAGACCTGACCTCAGCCCATAGTGAGGGCTGCATCATAAGCCTCCATTTATCTTTCAAGACGTCTACTTGCGCCTCTAGAGAGTGCTCTCTGAGACATAGGCTAGCTAAAATTATCTTACCAAGGTCTATAGTGAAGCCACTACTCTAAGAACTGGGGTCTCAACTCTATCTGGCCTCCATTCCCACAGGGAAACATCCCGCCTTCCCACTCAGGGATGAGGTAAATTTCCATCGAAACTCACAGGGTTTATGGTCCTTGCATGCTCTGGGTCTCATCTTTAAAAACCTACACATAAGAGTAATAAGGGAGGTCTTTCTGCTTACAAACTTAGATTGTTGGTTTTTGACATGACAATCGTAGTCTAACTTTATGCGCTGTAACAGTGGTAGTTCTCAACCCGTGGGTTGTGACTCCTTTGGGGGGTAGGGTTCATGTATTAGATATTCTGCATATCAGATGTTTACATTATGATTCATAACAGTAGCAAAATTACCATTATGAAGTAGAAATTAAATAATTGTATGGTTGGGGGGTCACCACAACATAAGGAAGTACATTAAATGGTCACAGAATTAGGAAGGTTGCTGACCACTCTGCTGAAAAACTGATTCATATGGAGGCAAATTCAAAACTCTCTCCTCTTTGTTTTCCACTCGTGTTTTTAGGGCTGAAGTGCACTGTCACAAAGATCCTGGAACTGACACGTGTGGATTCTACATATTAATTGATAATTGAGTATGAAACTAGAGAGATGGCTCAGCCACTAAAGGCTGGACTCATAAGCAAAACGATAGTACCATGTAATCTTCTAACAATGGAAGTCATTTGCATGCCATCCTTTTTTGAGTTTTGCAATATCTCTCTCTCTCTCTCTCTCTCTCTCTCTCTCTCTCTCTCTCTCTCTCTCGGTTTTTTTCGAGACAGGGTTTCTCTCTATAGTCCTGGCTGTCCTGGAACTCACTCTGTAGACCAGGCTGGCCTTGAACTCAGAAATCCGCCAGCCTCTGCCTCCCAAGTGCTGGGATTAAAGGCGTGCGCCACCATGCCCAGCGAGTTTTGCAATCTTGTTATGCTCCCTAAACATTCTGCTGATGCTTGGTAAGAGTTGCTAGATGCTATTCAGCTTCATCAACAATCTCTCTTGCAGTCATGAGTTAAGTTGTAGTACTGATACACATTATAATAAATAGACAACCTGTTTTAAAGGCTGGTCTGTGCCCCTCCTAAAACACACTGTTTCTCCAAAGGGACCTGCCACACACTGAGAACCCAGACTTAGCACCTTGTTAAATGGAAGCCCTGTAGCCAACAGTTGAATGAAGTCACACTGAAGGAGAGCGACACTCCATGCTGTGTCTGGGCTTGCCTGTTTTATCCTGTGGTTTTAGAAAAGATTCATTCTAGGAGGATTATTTCTCAAAAGGTCTGCCTTTTCCAGGTTCATGAAGAATTCATCTGGGTCCAGCAACATTATGCCTCGGAATGAATCTACATTAGAGAAATACAAACATCCACACAGAGGCTGACACTTGCGGAGCAGCTTGGTTTGTCACAGCTTCAAACTGGAAACAACCCGGTATCTTTCCGTGATTGACAGTATAATGGAATTTATCAATTTAAAAAAAAAAAAAACTTCCAAATTTTTGATACACTCAACTTAGATGAAACACAAAAGGCATTTTGCTGAATAAAAGAAATTCATCTTAAAGATTAAATAAAGTTCAGCTCCGTTTATATGCTATTTCTCAGGATGACAGAACCCAAAGAGACAAAGCAAGAGACCCAGATGACTATGGGTGAAAAAAAAATCTTAGACTAAAAGGAAAAAAATAGAAGGAGTGGCCACATTTTCCATTGTTATAATCTGTCTGTGTTGTTTTTGTTCAGCTAGCTCTATCTTGTCTCAAAAAATTCTCACTGATCTCCAAGAAACAAACTGTCAAAGTACCAAGGGCTTTCAGCTCCCCACTCTCAGACCCCACATTCCCTCCAAATGGGCTTTCTAGAAGCGATTCTCTTCTGCCTTCTTTTCCAGCCTGTTCAAATATCTACCCTCAATGTTTCTTTGCTCAGGGTTAGTCTCATCTGCACAGCCGACAATCTAAACACAGCACTGACAACATACCGGTCACTGACAGCTCTGTTAATGTCTGTTGGAGGATAATCGTTCCTGTGGGTGGCTTTTTTTGTATAAAACAATCATATGAGCCCATGTCCTTGATCTGAACATTGTGAAGTCGTAGGGTCCAGTTATCCCTGTCAAAGCTCGTGCGGCCCAGGTACTTGGCATGCACACTATCAAGTTTCTCTGTGCCCAAGTAGTGCTCGTACAGAACCAACTTTTGCTGGTCCTGCCAAAATACTACCAGCTCACTCAGGCTTATGTTCTGAGCCTTTGTAAATGGGCACGGCAGGTCCGCAGTCTTACTGACATAAGCGTGGCTCTTTATTGAAACAGCATCTACAATAGAAAAACTGAGAGTTAGGAAAGAGGAAACAAGAAGAGGAAGCTCCCTTGCTCTGAAACAGCGCCCAGCTTCCAGCTTGTGAGGCAGCGATAGTACTGGAGAGGTGGATGCTAGGAACCAGGCATCCATGCTGGACATCTGGAGCTCAGGCCTTGGTTTTGCTCCACTTGGTTCACATGCACAGGCTGCAACCTTTGTGAATCTCAGTTATCTCACCCGATTAAGGAAGTGGTCTCAGGTAAGGTTCTAGGATTCTCTCTGGTACTGTGCTTCTGCGAATTTCAAAACCAGAGCATTGACCACCATCACTGTAGTTGCTACAGGCCTCCATAACTGCTCTGCCATCCACCCAAACCTTGCCTGCCCCGTGTGATCCCTTTATTCTTTGGTCTGCTATGTGTTTGTTTGTTTGTTTGTTTGTTTGTTTGTTTGTTTGTTTTAAAAGATTGTTGACGATGGTCACTCACTTGCTGCCACCTTTTATTAGTCTCCATTATTTGGGAGCTCCACTGAGTCACCTCTTTGACATTCAACTAGTTCTTGCCCCCACAGCTGCCACTCCCAGAGCCAGAGAAAAAGGGGTTTTAAAGAGACTCAAGTGTCAAGCAATGTCTCTATTCTCAGTGACCTCTCTCGAATCTTTCAGGGACCAGAAAGGAAGCCCGGCGAATGTAATGGCTCTTGGGAGATTATAGAGGTCAGGATATTTAAGGAAGATGAGCAAGCTGCTGGGAGAGAACTCTATGTGGGAAGGTGAGGATGAGCCTTGTCATACTGCAGAAACCCTGGAGAAACCAATGGCTACTCCCGGGCTGCACTGCCCCGGAAAGTTTTAGAACCCAAAGGGAGCAATGATGGAAAAGTTGAGAGAGAGGACGTGCTGGCATAAGCCAGCTTGTGGGGCTTTTTCTAGGCCACAGAATGGCTGGAGACTCAGCAAAGAAAATAAATAGAGGTAGATGAGAGGCGAGAGGTGAAAGGTGAAAGGTGAAAGGTGAGGTGGGTGTGCCTTTTAATGGTTTATAGGAAACTGGATGCTGCCATGGGGAGAAGATTGGAGGAGAGTCTTCATAAAAAAGGTTCGTCCTTCAGGACTTCGGGAAGGGAGGAAAGGGAGTGGCGGGTGAGGGTGATGAGAGAGGAGTCCCACTCAAAGTGGTGGTAGGTCAGAAGTTAAACTGACCTGACCAATTAGCCTCCCTTTAAACAGGAAATAGATATAGGCAGGTACAATGGCATGGACTTGGCAAAGCAGACCACCCCACGAGAACCTATGATTAAGGGGTCCAATGGTCCCGGAGGATACTCCGGACATCAGTGAAGTGCAGCATGCATGTCTGCATCAGAGGGAAGAGGGAGACCACTGAGTTCCCACAATGCCAAAAATGGGACCTAAGGACAATTTATTTCTTTTGGCTTTCTGTTCCACCTCTGCTAATCTCTTATGTGAGAGGCAA
This sequence comes from Mus pahari, assembly GCF_900095145.1. Lineage (NCBI taxonomy): Eukaryota > Metazoa > Chordata > Mammalia > Rodentia > Muridae > Mus > Mus pahari. Next base: position 31,611,846 of record NC_034601.1, read on the forward strand.
GAGTGCCACCTACTGTAAATGTTGGCAGTTTGGCGAGGGCTGATGGACTTTGCGGAGGGCAGGACACATTCTGGTTTGGGTCTAACTTATTGTGATTCTGGGCAAGTGATCTGATGGAGAAACCAAGCAGGCGGCTGAAGCGAAGCATTGGCCAGGTATTGGTTGGTGTGTTCTTATTGCTCGGTTTTTAGCTGCACTTCCTGGGTCTAGAAATGAACTCACTCTGAGTTTCTTACATCTGCTCGACACATAGACTTGCTTTTTCTTCTGTGGAGACCCAGAGTATCCAATTTCCTTTCCATTCACTCCCTGTCCAACTTCTCTGACCCAGTTCCCCTCTCCCCAAAAATAACAGGGACTCCATCTCCCCTCAGTTCCCTCTTTACATACAAGTAAAAAGTAGACCAAAGCCTTTGGCCTCACCTGAGGGCTAGTCAGAAACACAGATTCTCTGGTTCCACACGAGATCTGAATCAGAACCTGCATTTTTACCATGAACTTCTGTTTGGGAAGCTGAGGGCATCAGAGCTGATAACCAGCCACATACACTTCTACCCTCTCCAATCCCCTTCTCCCCACAGGGCGGAAACTACTCTGTAGCCATTCTGAGTAGAACTGAAACTATTTCACATTCCACATGCTTTGGCTTGTCATCAGACCCTGACTGTCTTGATGTACTCTGAACCAAGCAGACACATCTTAGCTGTGACCATATGGGGAAGATTTGACTCAAGGTCTGTTCTTTCCCAGTGCCTTCAGGCCTCCACTGTTATGGTCCCCAGAACTTGGGGCCTCAAAGCAAGTGAACTCCCTGGAATTCCATTGGTGGAAAGCACTGAGAAATCCTCCCTCTTCTAACATGTGAGTTAAAGAAATGGTTTAGACTTAGCTGTGACTGATTGTTATGATACAGCCAGAAGCTAAGGAAGCAAGAATTCAGCCACATATCTCCCCACTCAGGAACCAGTGATCAAGAATACTGAAGGACTGCTGCAGACAGAAACCACTGGAGTGCCCCACCTTGTAAGTCTATGACCTCACCAGAATGTCAGCCTTCCCTGATCAGTACCCCAAACTCATTATCTCTTCTGCATTTACTTTGCTAATAAGCAAAGTAAACACTTCAAGGTTCTTGTTCTTTCTGTAAACTTCACCCAAAGCCTTTCTAGGCCCACTGAAAGCCCCGTTCCATTGCACTAGGTCCCAGTATAACTGACCCTCTTCAATAAATATTACCCTAAATGTCCTTTCCATGGAATCTAATTCTACCCAAAGGACTCCATGTGGCCCACAAGACACCCCTGGCTTCCTCAGCTAGGGCCTTGAGGAGTCCCTCTTCACTCAGAGGTGCCTTCTATCTCATGGTTATGAAGTACTAAGTATTGGTCACTATGTCCTCGTTCAAGGAGGATTTTGGCGTTATATTCAAGGCTATTCCTTCTAACCAATTCTCAATGTAACCACCAAGATAATCTAAGTTTATTCACCAATAACAAGTCTTCCAACAACCTTGTGTCAAAGTTTCTTACTTTATCAACCACAGAGACCTTCACCCACAAACCTGTTCAGCAACCCTCTGCTTCCCATGGCACAGAAGGCTTAATACCACAGATCTGGCCCATAGCCTGAGATCTCCCCCACCCCCAGTTTTCACTCTCATTTTCTTCACAGCTGTTGTTCAACTTCGTTGAGATGTTAGTTCTCTTAGACCCCAGTCTTTGGTCTCACAGTGTATTATCCCTCCGAAAGAATTCTTTGAGAGGAGAGAATTCTTATCTGGTTTTGAGCAATGTGAATCTTCAACAAGTAGTAACTGTGATCAAGAAACTGGACCATTTTTTTACAGTGCTAGAGAGGGAAATTGAATTTTTTTCATCTCGTTTAATCTTAATTAATTAAAGCCTAATGAGTCACATATGGATAGTGGCTATTATACTGGACAGCACGCGCGTGTGTGCGCGCGCGCACACACACACAAAACAAAACATAATACAGCGTTTTAACCATTTCTCACCAGTAAAAAGCCAGTAAATATGCCTCTTGGCCCTGGTCGAAGTTATGCTAAAGAAACTCCTTTTGAATCTACAGATCTGATCTTACAGCTGGGTGGATAAGCACCCTTACAGGAAATAATTTCACTGAACAGATAGGTAACATTTGAAATTTGTGATATTCTACTTCTCTAAACACAGCCTCCAGTCTCAACAGGTCCCCTCTGCCCTTGCTTTTCTTTTCTGTTCGATTCCCTAGTGCGCAGAGACAGCTCTCTCCCCTCTACATGGCTCACCCCTGTGTCTTCCCTGAGGTTTTTCTGACAAAAGCTGTTACCAGCTTCCATCAAGGCAGCTCTGTGCTCTTTTTCTGACCTTACCCCCATCTGGCCATCGTACCAAAAGTAGCATGGCTTTGAACTCCAGCTTACTTGGAATTAACTTCCTCAGTCTGACTTCCTGGTTCATGTGTCTGTTTGCTCTGGAATTTATTCTGTATGCCCATTGATTGAACTCTCAGGGATAAGCTACAAGGTGTGTATCTCCAGTCCATAGCCATCAGTAAAGTCCCAGACACCACATCTGATGGCTTGTTGGATGTTTCCACGTAGATAGCAAGGGATACACTCTACTTCCTCTTAAATCTGAAAAGGCCCCAAGACAGCAGCTGAACGAATGGCTCTCTGAGTAGATTAAGTTTGAATTGTTAGCTTACCCCAGGTACTTGATTTAGTGATGGTAGACAATGGCAAGAGATAAGTGCTATTTTCATGTACCATCCAAGCCAGAACCTACAGAATCTGGGGGGAAGAGAGTCGGCCTCTCCACAAAAACCAGAATCTGAAGCTGTTTGATGTACATCTTTAGGTGAAGAAAGACTCTCTCACTCCAGGGTTATTGTTGACCAGTGGTGTTGGTCAGGCGAAATGAGAACCCTAGAACCTGGAGATCCAGGCAAGAAGAGAACACCTGCCAAATGTCCAACTGGACCAAGCGTGGAGATGCACCTGTTGCCACTCTAAGGCCAGGCTGGAGCATCCCCAGAGTGAAGGGCCCATGAGACGGCCCGGAAGGTTGATGTCCAAGCCTGATAACCCGAGTTTAACCCTCATAAAGGTGGAAGAAGAGAACAGACCCCACAGGGTTGTCCTTTGTCTGCCACACTCATAGCAATTGATCAGGGGCAGCAACAAAGGTATCTAATTTCCAGGCAGAGCATGTGGGGGGTGTAGGGGGTAGGGCAAAGCTATTTTGCTCTATGTATTATGTGTCATCTTAAGTTATTAGCCTTGCAATTTTCCCCCTGTGGATTATTAGTGCCAATTGTGTCTTCTTTCTCTCTTTGGATGCCTGCCCTGGGGTAGGTCTCTACTCCATAGCTCAATAAGAGGCATATTCAAATTAAATATATCTCCCATGTTAAAAAGAAATGGGTGGCTTTTAATTTAATAATACACTCTAAGGCCATTTAGTGTTGTTCATAAGACACCTGTGTGGGTCATCTACTAGGCATAGATACCAATGTCCCCACCCCAAGAAAAGTATATCTCCCTGTGGTTATCTTGTGCAGATAACCACAGCTTCTGAGAATTTGCATGTGAAACAGCTATGTCCTGTCCAGTGGCCAGTGGTCACAGAACTCCTCATCCTCTGGCTCTTAAATTCTTTCTTCCCCTCTTGTCTCCAGTAATGTTTGCTGAGCCTCTGGGATTAGGGTTGTGGACATAGCAGTTCCACATATGTGTGTTCAAAGTTGAGAGGCAGATGGAAGGTGGTTTTATTGGGGGTGGGGATTGAGAGGTTGGAGGAAAAAAATGGGATGGATATAACCAAGATACATTTGTATGCATGTTTGAAACTAAAAAAATAAGCTAAAGAAGCATATCTATCAACGATTATACGTCATTAAGGTAATAAAAGAATGAAAGGTTAGAAATAGTTGCTGATTGTTTTATCATTGCGTTTATTGGTGAGTGAAGTATGGGCAGGTTCATTTTCTGGCAGTTGATGCCAAGATGCCAATTGCTTGCCATCTTTACATCTGTTCATCCCCAGCTATATCCTCTTCCCATACATTCCCTTGCTACAATGAAACCTACTCAGTTATCACTCAAGATACTTTTTTTCTTATGGTTTCAATATCATCGACCCCCTTTTCTGGAGCTAGGAGCTAGGAGTTTCCACGCGGTTTCAGAGCAGGTCAAAAGAGAAGTGGCACCTGTCCTTGGTTTTGATGGGTTTCTCAGCTTTATCTACTCACTTTCAAAGGGCTGAGCCTGAAGTTTGGGGACAGGAAAGATGTCTCAGTCAAGCTGTTGCTGAGTTATTTGTTTCCAGGACATTTCTCTTCCAGGTCATAAAAGCTAAGCTTGCCATTCTAACCGGTGGCAGTGCTAAGTCCTAAGATTGAAAGGCAGTTGGGGCGTGGCTTAAGGTAAAAGCGGTAAGCAAAGGAGGTAACACATAAATGAGGAGGGGCCAAGCTGAAGCAAAGCTACCTGAGTCACCCAGAACCAGAGCTTGCCACTCTCAGGAGCAAGAGCTAGTAGAAATAGCCTGATAGCTCACATCTGTGACGTTCGGCCTGCACTGCTGGGCATGAATCTGGCCTCTTTATTTAGGAGCTGTGTTGATCTTGAGTGAATTACTTAGCCGTCTTTGCACTTTAGGGACCTTGTCTTAAAATGAGGAATAATGATGAGATCTAATGTAGCAAGTTATTGTGGTTTTTAAATGAATTGCTATTTATAAAGTGCTCAGAACTTTATAAGTACCTGAACTACATGCACACACACACACACACACACACACCCCCCGACACAAGCGTAGATGCACACATATGTGTACACCATACACATACACACATAGACATGTACACAAAGGCACACACATGCACACAAAGGCAAATGTGCGTGCACACACATGTACACATGACACACAAACACCACAGACCCGCACAGATACATGCATGTATGTACACACATTGAGACACGTACAGATACATAGGCAGAGAGAGAGAGAGAGAGAGAGAGAGAGAGAGAGAGAGAGAGAGAGAGAGAGAATACACACAAACGCATACAAACATGCAAACTATCTTTATGTCCCTCACCTCTGATATTTGAGTGTGTACATATCTCCCCAGGAGCTGAGACTCCAGGTCATTGGCCCTGGCAAGTGAAAGCTGCCATTCTCATCTATGTTGATGAATAGCTAGGTGAATAACTGTAGACATCATACTGGTGGCCTCAGCAAGCCTTGAGTGCTAAGCAGAAAGCACAAATCACAAAAGGACCAACTCTATCTGCTGAGGTCGAAAGGGGACATCTCTTCACAATATTCAACTGTTCCTCTTCACCCTGCCAGGGCTAGGGCTAGGGAAAGTGGCCAAGGGACTGCTGTATGACAATTATGGAGGTGTGGTTTGGTGGCTGAGCTGGTTAGACAGAGGCCAGGTGGTCAGGGGTGGCCTGCAGCTGCTGCAGCCACACCGGAAGCTCGCCTATCCTGTCTGCCCATCACCAAGACTGAGATGGCTTCTCTGTCAGCACTGAGGTGGAGAAAATGAGTACAGGAAAGAATGGACCAGCAGAAGCAAAATGGCACTCAGCTGCAGGATGCACGGCAAGGCCTCCAGCCAGCTGCTTAGTATATAGGTGCATCCCAGTGAGCAGTGAGCCAGGAAGGGCTGAACTCTGGGAGGCCTCACACTTCTAAACTTTAGGGAGCTTTTTAGAAAAAAAGCAACACATAATTCAAATGCAAAATGTCACCCAGCAGGAGACAGTGATGGGGGAGGGAAAGGCGATCTTAATTAATTGTGGTTATCTTACCCAAATCTTACCAAGTTGTAAGATACGTGATATAGGGCTGAACGGAGGAGCCTGTGTGAGAGGGAACCCTGAAGCATTAGCTTAGTTAGCTTTAGGGTACATTGGCTGGCATGATTAACTGGAGGTCCAGAGTCACGAAGCATGCCCAGTATGAACTAGGGCACAGGCTAAGGAAGAAGGATGTGGTGGTACTACAAGAAGAAGCCTTTGAAAGCTGTCAGTTATTTTCTAAGGGCTTGAGAATACTGAAAATGGGGACTGAAAAGACCAGATGTGTACGTGTGGAGTCAAGTCAGAAGCTTTACTGTCATGGCCTTCTTTACCCCTCTAAGAGTGTTAGACAGGACACTCCGCCTTGTGCTGTGTGCTGAGATCCTGGGGGTTTGGTTGTAGAGGAGGAAGATGCCCAGACTGGAGACAGCAGGTCCAGGTCCTGATCCTTCTGTACTCTCTAGGAAAGCTATTTGCTATGGAGTCTTACGCAACTCAAGTCAAACGGGGAGCAAACCGTACCAAAAATCTCTCAGGCCCAGACTTTCAGTGGCCTGCCTCACTGGACAACAGCAGAAGGACTCCAGGACTTTAAACTGAAAAGGGTTCTTACCTGAGATCAACAAGACTGTCACAAAGATAAGGATTGCCAAGCCCATGGTGCTGAAGTTTAAAAAGACAAGAGAAAACTTAGTTAGAAAGTGAGACTGAAAACAGTTGTTCACTGAAACATGAACTAGAAAAAAGTGTTTAAAATTCATGTAGGTCCCCACATTCACTGAAGTCATTTGTCCCCACCTAGCTCCACACACAGGCCATGTTTCCCAGCCTCCTTTGCAGTGAGACAGGCCATGTTACTGGGGGCAGAAAATATGGCTGCTGCTTCTAAACAGGGTAACAGAGGCCTCCTCCTTCCTCCCTCCTCCCTCCTCCCTCCTCCCTCCTCCCTCCTCCCTCNGGCCTCCTCCTTCCTCCCTCCTCCCTCCTCCCTCCCCACTCTCCACTCCTCTCTCCTTTTCCTTCCCAGACCCAGGAAATCCTAAGGAAAAGTCCAAGGGCCAATACGATGCCCACGTCTCACAAAGGCAGAGACTTAGTTTCTGGACTGAAGGAGTATAAAACAGTGTTCTCCACCCCTCCACACCCTTCCCACGCTGATCGAGACTGTGACATTAGCCAGATGTACTTGATGTTAGATGACAAGGCTGTGGGACATTCTGTGGTAGAGCAAGGAATTACTTTTTTCTCAACCCATGCAGGGAATATGAGAGAATACTGAGACACTTGAGTAAAATCAAACTTCCTTTGACTTTCCTGTGGTTTTCAAAGTTTAGCGTGCATGGAAAGTCACCGGGAGAGCATGTGAAACACTTTCCTGGGCCTTGTGCACAGAGAATTTGGCCATAAGTTGAGATGAAGCCTATGTCTAGCAAACACCAGGGCCACACTTTGAGAATAACTACCTGACATACTCACTTCATCTGTAAGATATACTAAAAAAAAAAAAAGTCAGGCAAGGCTTTATAATGTCTAGCCTCTTCTTCCTCTCGATTTCTCTCTGCTTCTCGACTCAAACACTCGACATAGACCCAAAGGATGTTAGAGCTTACTGGAAGCACAGAATAAGGACCAATGTTAGACTGCTGGGGAAACAAACCAATTACCAAAGTTTGGAGCAGATCCCAATACAAGGCCAACACTAACTGCTTACCGTAGGAATGAACCACCTGGTACTGTACTGGGTGGCACTCAAATTTGGCTTGTAGCTTTTTAATGGCTAATATAAAAGGGAAAACCTAGCAGGTGGATTACTACCCAGCTTTGTATATAAAAGGAAAGTGGTGCTTTGGGAAGACACACAAGCATTATTCATTCAGAATAATAACAGAAATTTCTCCCTTGGAGGGTGGACTGTTTATAGCCATTCTCCATCCTTCAGGTCGTGTCTGTATACTTCCTTCTTTTCTTATAGTGCTTGGCATAGGGCAGTGGGCTAAAACATTGTGTGTGTGTGTGTGTGTGTGTGTGTGTGTGTGTGTTTTAATCCTTTGAGATGGTAATTTTTTTAATTAAGAATTTTTAGAGATTATATCCGTACATAACATAAAAATGTTAAAGTACAGCTGAGTCTTGGACATGGTAGCACATGCATTTTAATCTCAGCACTTGGGAGGCAGAGGTAAATGTTCATCTATCTCAGTGAGTCCTAGGCTAGGCTGGTCCAACCCAGTGAGCTTTAAGCCAACAAGGGTACATAGTAAGACCTTGGATTTTAAAAAAACAAACAAACAAAAAAACAAGTATTAGTTAATTTTTCTCTTGTTGCAACAACATATCTGATAAAAGCAACATAAGGAAGGGAGGGAAGGCTTGTTTTGACTTAAAGGTTTGGGTGCAGCCCATCATAGCAAGGACATCATGGGGGGCCTGGGGGGTTGGGGCTGGGGGAGGGGAGAGGGGGGAGGGACCCAGCTTCATTGTACCCTCAGACAGCAGAGGGAAATGCTGGTACTCATCTTGCCTTTCCATTTTTATTCAGCCTGAGACCCCAACCCATGCAATGGTGCAGGCTGCATTGAAGAAGGCTTGAATTAACCCAGTCTAGAAACTCACTTACAACATCCCAGGATTCTAGATTGGTGGTTCAAGTTGGCAGCCATTATTAGCTATCAGAGTGACAAACAGTTGAAAGCAAGGGTCCCTATGGACTTTGATCCCTGGCCATCTAACTTTCTCCCAAAGTGTGCCTGGAATGACCAGTTATCTACTTCAGTTTCTTGCCTTCATTTATTTTAGACAAAATAAAAAAAAGTAGTAACTCAGATCCACATGTATCAGCATTTGATCTTAAAACACAAATAGAAGTATTCGATACATACTTTTACATATATGCTACCAGCTTGGGAATTATTTTATATCAGTAATAATTATCACTATCATATTAGCAGTTGCATACTATTCCATTGTAATCTACTTGATGCAAATAGCCAGGTAAGTTGTTCCTAATTTTATGTTGTAAAGAAAAACCCAAATTATATTCTGTCCCATACTTGCAGGAGCTTCAGCTTTTGACCAAGAGCTGAAGAGTAATGGAATTTTAGTTTTTACAGATACAGAAAGATTTTCCCCCATTAAAACTTCCACCGACTGGAAACTACTGACTTTCACATGTTTTTTTTGGGGGGGGAATGTTTTCTAATTTGTGAATTTTTGATCTGTACCATTTAAAGGTTAAAATGATGCTTCATTATACATTTTTGACAGTGCTTGGAATTGAGCCCAGGGCCTTGCACTAGCCAGGCAAGTGCTCCACCGACTGAATTCCTCAACCCTCTTATCGAATTTTTTTTTTTTTAATGTGGTAAAATACATACAATGTTTGCTGGACTAATCATTTTCAAACATGCAGTAAGTAGCACATGAAAGATTTGCATTGTGCAACCATCAACATCACAGAATCCCAAAGTCTTCTCACGTTGCAAGATGGAAACTCTGGACTCAGTCAATAGTGATCGTTCCTCCTTTTTCCTTCCTGCTCCCCAACCCCCACCCCACCCCGGTCTCAGAAACCACCTTCTATCTCCATGGACCTGAGTTCTTTAGATGGAAGTGGAATCTTACAGTATTTAGCTTTCTGTGGTGGGTTTGCTTCACTTAGCACTGCCCTAGGGGCCCATCTATATTGTAGGACCTGCTGGGATCTCCTCACTTCTGAAGATGCTCATACCGGGTTCAGCGTCTGCGTCCATCTGCAGATGGCTGCTTGAATTATGTACATCTTTTTAGTGCTATGAAGACTGCTGCTGTGAACACGAGGCATACGAATTTCTCCCCAGTTTCCTGCTTTCACTTCTTTTAGAAACAAACCGAGAAGTGGAAGAGTGGGTCATACGGAGATTCTATTTTAAACCCTCTGAGGAACCACTGTCCAATAGTACTTCACATTCCCATCAAAGGCAACCAATAACTGATTTCTCCATATCCTTGGCGACATTTTTTTTTCTGATTTGCTTTTCAAAGTCTAAGCCACATGCTAGGTGGTTTCCACTGTTATTTCAAAACAAATTTCTCTTATGAATCTGAGTATCCCGCCAAATGATTAAGACGTTTGTATTCTTACATCACGTATTCGTCACAAAACCCTATCCACCCCACCTCCCCGCATCCTGTTTTGAGTCTGACTTTCTCTTGTCAAACTGTAGAAATTCATTTTTCCCATATAGAAAATTAGCAGTTTGTGATAATTTTAGAAGTAAGTTCCGCTGTCAAAATATTAGATGTTTGATGTAGGAACCAAATGTCTACTTCCCAGTAGCTTTTTCCCTCTCTCCCAGTAACTGTAATGGATGTTAGGGTTTAGCATTGTCTGTTGAGCTGTAGCAGACATGGCATGTGGGCGGAGCCTGGGGACCCTTGCCAATCTCGTCACACTAAGTCACTCACAGTATCCTATTTATCATGGATCTGAAGGCTGAGGCCTTGTTAGGTCTGAATTCCTACCTAAATATAGGAGTACATATAATACCTGAAAAGTCAACACACTGAATCTAACCAGAGAACTTTTCCCCACCTGACATGTCAAACACACAGGGTCACAAAATTAAATGACCCTATGCTATAAACTTAATTGATTAGTTTAACTCAGATAATCACATGGAACCATTATGGCCGGGTTCTCAATCTGTGGGTTGTGACCCCTTTATGGGACTAATGACCCTTTCACAGGGCTGCTGAAGGGCATCAGAAATATCAGATGTTTACATTACGATTCATTGCGCCAACATTACAGTTATGAAGTAGCAATGAAAATAATTGTATGGTTGGGGGTCACCACAGGTTGAGGAACTGTATTAAGGGGTCTCAGCATTAGGAAGGTTGAGAGCCCCTGCATAACAGCCTTCCAAAATCTTGAACAAATAGTCCCTGTAACTCACTGGGTGGAGCAAAGCTCTGGCCCTGCCCAGGAAGTCCATACTGTTGCAAACCTCTCTGTTTGGAAACTTGTCTTTCCCTGATTAGAAACAGCAGCCTCCTTCACTTCTGAGTTGAGTGTAACCAGCTTTGTGAATATTTTGCTTTGATTGTGTTTGTTTGTTTGTTGTTTTTGTTTTTTTGCAAGGTGAGGATTTGAGAGAGGGTCTTGCTCTATATCTCAGGGTTGTCTCAAATGCATGATCCCTGAAACTACCCCCAGTAAGAATGCCAGGCTTCAGCAAAAGCCATTTAGGGGCTTGAGGACGACAATCTTCTACACCTCACACCTTGGCCTTGCAGGACAGTCCCCGTTCTCTAGAGAAGCATCACTAATGCTCACAAGGAGGCTGCACACCAGCCTGGCAGACACTACAGACACCTCTGTGGGAAGCGGCAGCCAAGACGGCGCCCCGGCTCAAGGCCAAGCCCCGTGATTCCCTGCTTGTTTACCAAAAACCTGATTATGCACACCTGAATGATCACGCACTGCCCGCCTGACGCATAGCATCATACAGCATGATATTGAGTCACTGGCCTATCAACGCGCACCCTGTCTGAGTGCATGGCTTGTGTACAGAGCGTGCTGAATGCTGATTGGATGATGAAGAGTGGTGAGAGATGAGTGCAGAGGGTGGAAGTGGATAAATTGGGCGATCCCCCATAATAAACGGAATAGGGAATAGAGCTGAGGCAGAAGCTGAAAGAGAATAAAGGAAGCTGCAGCGGGAAGCTGCGGAAGCTGCTCAAACCCTGCCTTGGCGTACGTGTCATCTTTGCCCCAGCTTTGCGGGACGGAGTGTGGGGTGCCCGACAACCTCCATCATCCATTCCTAAAACACGGACACAACCTTCCTTTAGAAAGTGTGTGTGTGTGTGTGTGTGTGTGTGTGTGTGTGTGTGTTAGGAAGCTAGCTTCTCCTCTCTTGTTGGCTCAGAACAGAGCTGCCACTTCCCCAGGAATGAATTGTCCCCCAAACTCCAAACACAGGCAAGGCTTTTACCAGGTGGCCCAAGAAATGGAAATTCTTACTATCAGAGGGGGCGTTCAGCAGAGGCAATGGGAGAGGAAAGAACCTAAGAATTTATGGGGGGATTCTCTGACAGATTTCTGTCACTAGAAGCAGAAATGGGTCTGAGGGGTGGGTGAGCTAGCGAGAAGCCTAAAAAGGAAGACTGTCCACACAAGAAGAGTTGTTTGCCAAAATGTTGGTAGTATCTTTAATAAAGATGTTTGTCTTCAGCATCCAAAGAAAAAGAAGAGGAGGAGAAGGAGGAGGAGGAAGAGGAGGAGGAGTTACAGTTTAGAACCAAAATGCCTGAGAATACCATCTTCGCTGACTTTATATACCTAGCCCCTTACCTGAGTAAGAGTGGTAGGGTGAGTGACCAAGCACCCTGGCTTTTCATGGCTGGATGAGATTGTTCACCCCCATAATACAGATGAAAAACCAGTTTCAAAGGGTGAAGATATGTTCAAGGCCATGAACCTGGTAACAGCAGAACTGAGATTCAAACTGACCCAACTTTACTGATTTTTTTTTTTTAACGCAAAGTGGGTCCTTTAAAAATGCCAACCAGATTCAGTAGTGCGTGGGTACCAAGCAAAGAGATTCCGAACCTGCCCACTTGCAGGATAAGAGGAGACAGGGCACTAACAGAACATATCCTAAAATCGTTACGAGACCCTTGGGAGACCCTGAGGTGGGGTAGAATGGGGTGAAAGACTTCATTTGCATCATGGGAGGTTTTGTTCTAGTAGGCAAATAATTCCACAGATGTTGCTTGAGCACCTACTATGTGCCAGGTAGAAAACGCTACCCTGCTCCACCCCTCACAGGCAACAGGCTTTAGCGTAGGCACTGGGATCTAGTTGAGGCAGAAGAGGAGAGATGAGGTGACACAAAGGGCCACGCTGTTCTGAAAGAGAAAGTGGGAGAATGGTTCCCTGAGAGAAATCGGGAGGCCAGCAATGGAAAAGCCTTTGCCCTGAACTTAGCGGTAACCAGGTAGTAGAAAATGCTACTAAGAGGGGCACTGTCTCAGCTAGGTTGCTCATTCACTGTCTTAAAGGCAAATATTTACTGCGTATTTTCAGCATTAAAGTTCTTCTAGAGGTTTAGGGAGATGTAAAAATACATAAGCCTGGGTCCTTCAAATAGCACTAAAAAGAAAGGCAAAGTGTCCAGGAATTAGTCAAGCTGGAAAACACTGTGGAGAGCCGCAGCATTTAGCTCCTCCCGAGATGTACGGTGTTCTTGCTATGAGCAAAACAGCAGATGAGACAGCCACTAGAGGAAGGACCTGATCGGGTAGCGCAAGGGCACTAGGGCCTGGCCGCTCCTCTGTGCCTGTATACACTTGTGGCTGAACAAGCCGACTGTGGATGGATCCATCTGCTGGCGGAAGGACACAGATCCCAAGAACTCTCATTGCTGGAGCCTCTGTTGGCCTCTACTGTGCTATCAAGTACTGGGGTTCTTCACAGAGTCCCAAAAGCTAAGGGCACATGCTAACAGCAGCTAGTGTTACCATTGAGGCTCTGAGAGGAATACGGTGGGATCGTTTCCTTTCATCTGAAGTTTCTGAACTGTGAAGGATGGACAGTGCTTGGGATCCTGTGCTTTCGACCGTTAACAAGGCTCTGGCACAGTGACACGCTTGAGAACAGTGTGCAGTCACTGCGGTCAAGGTTTGGGTGGTGCCGTGTTCGTTCACGCTTCGACACACATTCATTGAGCCAGACACTGTGCTCAGTGCTGGGGACAGAGGGATGAGCAAAGTCAGAGATGGCTTTGCTTAGTACCGTTGCTTAGTTTGGCCAAGGAGCGAGATAATTGTCAGTTAAACATAAACAAATATAAAATTTTTACTATGAGGAGTGCTACAAAGAGATCTGCATGTGCTGAAGAAAGTTTTCATGTGACTCGTCTAAAGTGCTATTTGAAGGATCAAGTGGTAGGTCCAGCATTGCCACCTGTGTTGTGATACCTTCCCACAAAGAGGTGGAGTCCAATCACTTCTCTTGACTCCAAGGTAGGCCCTTGATTAGCTTAGGATGAAGCATTAAAAATGTTCTGGAACTTCTGAGACCAGGTCACAAAAAGCCTTCCCACCCTACATGACCTTTTAAAAATGTATTTTCTAAGGATTGAGCCCACCACGTAAGATACTCTCTGTCCTGCCACTGAAGCGCCAGAGCTCCCATTGTGTAAGTTTAGGTCAAAAGTCTTAGCTCAGCGTAACCCGCCAGCTGCATCTGCTAAGCTACCAGATAAATGAATGAAAAGCCATCCACTCACGGCAGTCAAATCAGGCCCTTGTTACCACAGAGAACGGGAGAATCCCCCTGAGGCCGAATTCTGAACCCCAGATCTGTATGAGTGAAATGGTCCAGCCCTACCTCTAGGAACGTTTGTAATGTACATCTAAAGGAAACAGAGTCAGAGGTACTAACCAGGCAAAGGGCTGGGAGGGGTGACAAGGTAGAAAGGTTCTGAGCCAAAGGGGTATCACATACAAAGGCACTGGGGCGGGGGGAAGGTTGGAGAGTGTCTATGGTTGGCGTGCAGGTGGGAGGGAGACAAGGCAGAAGAGCTCAGCATGGGCCAGAACACACTTGCCTTGTGGGTTAGCTAAAGATTTTCTTCTTTATTATGACTCAAGAAGTTATAGCAGAGTGACGTAATCAAAATTCTACATCACAAAAAGATTTTTTTGTTGTTATAATATTTGCATATCAGAGAAGCCAGAAAGATTCGAAGAAGCCTGTCTCACCGTGATTGTTCGAGTGAAAGTGATGGCTAGTTGGTTTGAGGTGGTTAAAAAAAGAAAAGAAAAAAAAAGTAGAAGTGGATTAATCAAGAGATAGAACTACAATCAATGGGCTATGCTGATGGATTAATGTCATGACCAAGGGTTAGTTCATTCATTCATTCATTCATCCATTCATTCATTGAGCAGTTGAATCATTCTTAGCATATCTGTCTGGGTGTCCTAGTTTGTCTTTTACTGCTGTGATAAAAGGCACAAGAAAAAGCAACGTTAGGGAGGGAAAGGTTCATTTGGTTTACACGTCACAATCATGTCACAATCACAGGCTGTCATAGAGGGAAGTAAGGACAAAAATAGGAACCCCGAGCTCGGCAAACGTGAGGCAGGGGCATGGGAGGACACTGCTTCGTGACTTGCTCCTCAGGCTCTCATTTCTTACTCCCCAGCACCACCTCCCACAATTGGCTGGACCCTCCTACATCAATCACTAGTCTAGAAAGTGCTCCCACAGACTTGCATACAGGACAACTTGAGGGACCCATTTTCTCACTTGTGGAACCCTTTTCTCAGATGACCCAGTTTGTGTCAAGTTAACCAAAACCTAGCAAGCACTCTGGATACTATGGGACTCTCTATTTTTGTTGTTGTTGTTGTTTTATTTTCACATATTTATTAAAACTGTGAATGAAAGCAATAGAAAACACCATTCATTTCAAATATGCAAATGACATAATAATTACCCTAAAGCCAGCCAAGCAAATATTCATGAAACCTAAGGAGAGATAGACAGCAATACGACCTGCCCTGTAAGGGTTGACAATCTAAACTTGGGCTTTAAGATAACAACTGTGTAAGTGGAGTAACAGAACTAGAGAAATACCTTATGCATAACGAACTGTGCCGTCTTAGTGTGGCATAATAGTCATCAACATTAATTTGGAGGCAGAGGACGATGGCAATAGCACTCAGGGCCTGAGGCACGCTAGTCAAGCGTCCCACCACTGAGCCACACCCCAGGCCACATTAATTCTGTCTTAACTAGCATCTGCCCTGCCCTCATCTGCGATGATCAGACAGCATCACTGTGACCTCTTGTATAGCAAGGCGGGGGTCGTACTCGAGTGGCAATGACAGAAGTGGAGCTTATCAAGTGAAAGGCAGCACGGTTCACGAGGGGATGATGGGAAAATATCAAATGAGGAACCGTGAAAAGACCCAGGTAAAGGAACCTGAAGGAGAGAGAGGGCTGCAGATCTGTGATACCCAAGGGCAAAGAGTGAGAGCTCCTCTGGGAGAGAGGGAGGTACGCTGCTGTTGAAGGTCAAGCAGCTCCAGTGGCTAGAAGTCACAGGGAGCCAGGTTTCAGCTCCAGGGGAAGAACTTTTAACAGCCACAACCAGAGTCTGGACTTCTGAGGTATGTGCCCCCCACCAGCTCAAGTAAAACCTAGGCTGATTGTATGGAATAGACCTTTTAAGGAGTAGATTCTTGAACTGCTGTGTGGTTGAGCGCTATAACTTTAAAATCCCACAAACAAGCATCTCATCACAGTCCTGGGAAAAGGCAAAGGTAAAAAAGCTGGCCCCTGACATCCCGTCTCCCTCGGTCCCACCTGAGCCCTATTTTTTTTTTTTTTTTTTTTTTTTTTTAGTTTAGTGTTGGCTCTGGCCACTCATTCTGAGACTTTTGCCCATGAGGGTTTCAGGCTGAGCCACTGCACTGTTCAAAAATTCTCCTCTGTGAGTCGATCTCCTCCTTTACCATCAACAACTGTTAATTTCCAGGAACTTGATGTGGCTGGCAACTGCTTTGTCCGTGAAAGGCTTTGCAAGCTTCCAATAACTCTTTCCTCCAAGACAGTCTATGACACGGTCCTCACGTTAGACACCCTACGCATCTGCCTAGTGTAAATCAAAGAGGCTCCGTCAGCAAGCCACTTTTAAATGCTGATGACTTCACACGACTAAACATTACAATTACAGTCTTACACACACACACACACACACACACACACACGTAATCCTGAGTTCAATGATCAAAGTAATTTTTTATTGGTATAATATTCTTTGAGAAATTTTTTTTTTTTACTCCAATTGTTCTTTCTGCGGTGCTGGGAATGGACCTTGGGCTTGTATCACAAGCTAACACTGAGCAACACTTCCAGCTCAATCTCTTGTTGTTAATTGATATATAATGGTTGTATACGTTTTTGTAAAAATTTATACAAGAAGTGATGATCAGATCCTGAAAAGTCTTACAACTATCACTTCACATCTTTGTTATTTCTTCATCTTGCGAACATTTATGTTTAATGTTCTGCAGCTTTCATAAGGTTCTGAGATACAAACAGATAGAATCACTTTAGAATAAGTTTTAATATTTCTTGTTTTCTATTTGGGTGCTTTACTCGCATGTAAGCCTGTGCAACACATGTATGTAAGCAGTCTCAAAAGCAAGAAGAGGGTATCAGACTCCCCAAAACTGTAGTTACAGGCAGTTGTTAGATACCATGTTGGTGCTGGGAATGGAACTAAGGTCTTCTAGAAGAGCCTTAGGCCCAAAATTAATCCTTTCAGCCCCGTAGAACAACCTTTAAGGATGCTTGGAAATGAAGGGATGACCAAATCCTTCACAGCAGGTTTTCATTTATTTGTTTGTTGATCTGACTGAACTTGGGGAAAGACTAGACAAATAATGGGAAATTCGTTTCTATAAATAGTGCAGGAGAGCTTATCAAGGCTGGAAAGTCAGATAAGAAATTCGCATCTGGTTCAATAAGTTTGAAGTTTGGGATTAATGTCTAGGAAAGGGAAGTCAAACAAATAACAACCCCCAAAACAACAATGCAGAAAGCTTAAGATAATAGCCCATCCGTGGCCGGGCAAGAGTGAGCGCTGCTATCAGGATGACTGGAGACCCATGAGGCTAACATAAAAAGACTCAGGGACCCAAAAGAGGAGGGAAGGAAGCCAGAGGAGGAACAGTGGGGCTTTTGGAAGGACTCCAGTACACAGGATGCTCACTGAGACGCGAATGCTTCCTGGTTTCTGGTAGGCACTGGAGTTGGAGTCAATTGGCTATGGCCAATTGTCACTCAGTCTGATCTCTGCTTCCTGAATTATCTCTGGAACTCTCATATCCCCTTGGAGCTAATCCTCTTTGACCTCTGTTCTTGCCTGCATTTTGCTTTCTGTTCTTTATCTGTTGTTTTCTGCGCTCGTTCGGGAGCAGAGTATGCCCACACATGAAGAACATTAGTGGATTCACAAATAGCGAAGGGGTGTTTTCACTCCCTTCTGCTATAACTAAACTCCTAAAACGCAGGTTACTCCCCCTCTCTGACCCAGAAGGAGCACAGCAACATCATTTAGTGTCTCCTGTCCCCTAACAGTAGATTTGAGCATAGGACAGACACTCAATTCTCTTAGCTATAGCTACAATCAGGCTTCTTTGAGTTGAAGATTATTCCCCTTTTAAAGTATTAATGGTTTTTCAAAGCCGGCTTTCCCTTCTTACCAAAAAGTACCCAAAGGTGAACTCACGACACAGGTATCTCCCTAGGTCTCTGCCCAGCTACTCAAGAGCTCTACCTTTCGGGAATAAGAGTCACAAGATTCACCCAAAGGTAACGGCCCATCCTGGTGCCCAGGGCAGCCCCCTTTCTCTTTGTCTCAGAACTAAAACCATCGTCACGTAGAAAATCCAATGTTGTCAGGGCATAATCTATGGGACAGCCCCTTCTCTCTCTCTACTGTGCACCATGATATTCTCCAGTGTCGTTCAGTTTTGGGATTCCCTATTAATCATCCCTTGAACCAAGGCAGGTTTTGAAAGCCCCCATAAGATGCAAGTGCTGTGTGAAAGAGAAAAAAGAAAAAAAAAAAAAAAACGAATCTAACGAATCTGCTTTTAGCTCTCGGGAATTATATTCACGTTAAGAGAACATAAAACTCAGAAGGGAATTGCATGGTGTGATAGATAAGGGATGGGAGGGACACTTGGAGTGATTTAAGTCTCAAGACCTTGGCAAGGAGATACTATGCACTCAAAGCACACTTTGTCTTCCTCTTCTTCTGTTGAAAATGGCATCTCTTTCCCAGCCTCATTCTAAGGGCATCCGACATGCCATTCAGAAACAACTTTCTACAAGAGAGTGGAGAGGTCACAGGTCTGCTGAAAGGCCATGTGCCTGAGCTGTGGTCCCATCCTTCTCCCCTCGTCCCCTTAGGCTTTGCCTGGCCTTGAAATGTGATTGACCAGCACTTGCAGGAATTGCCGAAGTCTTCCTGGGAGCTTCCCCTTTCCTGCAGGCCTGCGTCAGACATTTTTCACACTCCTGTATGTTTTCAGTTGCAATTCTGCCCCAGAGATCCCTCCCCTTGACTCCCACGTCCATCTCATTTTGAAACTGGATGTCCTTGGAGCTTTTGATTCTTCTATTGAAGAGTCTGGTGTGTTTTAATAGTTTGCCTTTCACAGTTTCCCCCTCCCCCCATCCATGTCAAATTCATACAATAGGATCCTCCTCTCCACCCAGGGGTGATAAGAGAAGCAGACTCAGTAGACACGGTTTCAGTCAGTAGTCACACAGAACCATTTCCTCCTCACCTAAGGGTTGTGTCCATGTGATTAATACTACCTTCCCCAGTAGATGCTGCTCTCTGCATGTCACTGATACCCCCTTATACCTAGGACATATTAAGAAGCCAGCAAACATATGCTAAATGCATAAATGAGCTGACATTTCATACAGATTTCACTTAAGCTTCATTGAGTCACACCCACAGTGTCTACAGCAGCAGCAGCAGCAGCAGACTTGGTATAGAACCACCAGATCTGAGCATGGACACAAACTTATTTTAGTCCTGAGATGAAAGTTCCATCTAAGGAGAGCAGGCTGACTCCTAAATTATTATAATTTGAGGAGTGGGAAGTTCCCTCGGCCAAAAGTTGTTTTTCACCTCTCTCTCCAGAAGCTTACATTGCTATTAATGGAAGCAATATTTTAAGCCTATTTGCAAATGCAAATGTGTACACAGCAAGAGGAACACATCAAACCACTGCCTGGACTCCTTTTTAACCTAAGAGCATTTTTTTTTCCCAAATGAGTTGATTGCAATGTTGAAATGAGGCAGTTGGATAGGAAGGAAGAAGAATTTCTGGGCCTGTCATGGAAAACTCACACAGGCAGTCAGGGGCCACTACAGAGAGAACTGTGGGAATTTTCCTCTTCCACATTGCCCCGGTATAGGAGCTCCGGGATTGCCAGTGTCCACCAAAATTTTTTCTGTAGCAGAACTGCTGGAAACTCCCAGCACCCCAAAACCAAGAGCAACTGCCAACTATTTGGTACGTGACCCCGTCTATTTCCTGCCTGTCCTGTCTCTCGGCTCCATTACAGCACAAATCTGGATAGAAGAGACTCATTTCTGTAATGCCCCACATCTGATGTGGACGGTCAGAAACTTGAGCAGTGATTGGCAAAAGGTTTAAGCACTCACCCTCTGCCCTCTCCCGCCCGCCCGCTCCCTCTCCAGCTGACCGCCCACCTCTGCACATCTGCCCCAGCTGCAGCTCCTGTCTCCCGTGCTCACCAGGTTGCACATGTCTTGACGACATACATGTCACCAGTGCCTCTCCACCGCGGCGCTCAGGGACCACACACACACGCACAGCAGCATTCCCGAAGTTCACAGGAAAGTGAAGAAAAAAAAAAAAGATAAAAAAGAAAAAAAAAGTAGAAGAAGAAAAGTAAAGGGGAGCCTTGTTGGCTCCCCAGGCCTCCTGGGCGTCCTTACACAGGAGAAATAATCTGGGGACTGAAGAACTCAGATACAGAAAGGGGAACTGACTAGAGAGACTGACACCACAGACGGGGGCTGTGTCGTGCTTGGTTCCAGATAACTTCTGCTGGTAGGTGGGCATTTCCACTGACGAGAATGACTAGAACTGTGCCCTTGGTCAGTCAGCAAGTGTAAAGCCCTAAGGGAAACCCCAAAGACAGCCCCTTCCACAAACACAACAGACACATCCCCAGGCACCAAGAGTCCCAGGAGTACAATCTGTGAAGTCCGTGGCTAACAGTTCAGCTCTGAGCAGCGTCTGTCTCACTCTCAACCAGAGAGCGGAGAAAGAGTCCTCTGTGAAGGGCCTTTCCATAGATCCTTCTAGAAGCCAGTTTGCACGACAGATTATACTGACCCAATCCTAGCTATCCAATCCTAGAACGCTTCTATTACTTCTGCCCACCATGCCTGGCAAGAGGGGAGGGGTTCTTCTGAGCTAGGAGCGAAGTCACATGCAGAAGTGTGAGGGCGTGTAAGTGCAAAGTGTGCTCTCTGAATCTGGGTCTTCCATAGGGTTTACATATCTGGGTACATGACTCTTCCTCGGGTACTTGGATCCTTTTCCTGCCAGGCTTTGGTCTTCTAGCCAGCTGGGTTGGATGGGGCATTTATATGTCTGTGGGGTGAACTCAAGACAGAGGTAACCCCGTAGAAGGCGTCTCACCAGCTTTCTTAGAGGCTGGCTCTGGCCCCCTGGAGGGCTGCAGAAACTATCAAGGTTTGTTATCTTCTGGTTGATGGATGCAGAGCAGGGGAGGGAGTGTACTTTGGGGTGGGTGGCTCCCTGGTGGTCCCCCATGGAAGCCTGGCTTGACTGCTGGACTCTGGCCAAATCATTGGAAATCCTGGAGTCTGACTTCTGGCCTACAGAATGCAGTGCACAATAGAAGTCCTTGCTGCATGGTCATGAAAAACAAAGGGGAGTTTGATGGTAAGACTTGCAGGTAATTCACCTGGTGGACCATGAATTTAATTAGTCTTCATTATTACTCTCCCATTTCCTTCTGAGTATTTTCCAATCCTCTGACCTTTCCACAAACATCCTCATTCTGTGAACAGAGCCCATGGTGGTTCTTCCCAGACTGATCTGAAAAGCCGGTTACCTTCGGTCCAGGGCTGCTCAAATCCATGGGTTCCTGCGGGGTCGTGAGTCATCTCTTCCAACCAGTGACTCTGCATACTTATTTTAGAAACATCCTTTATAGGACGATCGCTACTAGAATCAGGGGTGTCCTCTGGATTTTAGGAGCATCTTTTTTTATTATTATTTATTTGAAAAGATCCATGGTGGTTTCTTTGTTGGAGCATACAAAAAAATATCACGCACTTATCACAGTATAGGGGAATTCTTGAATATGCCCTTTAGTTTTTAAGTGTTCTTTTTTTATTTCCCATGAACTCACCAATCCAAATACAAGATGGGGGCTGGAGAGATGACTCAGTGGTCAAGGGCATTTAGTGCTCTATTGGAGAACTGGAGTTTGGACCCCAGCACTCATGCCAAGCAGCTCACGAACGGATCTGACATTTCCTTCTGGCCTTTATGGCCATCTAAATGCACAGACACATACACAAACAGACACAGGCACACAGATGCACACACACACACACACACACACACACACACGAAATAAATCTTTAAATATAGATATTAAAATACAAGGTAAGTTACATTTAATATGCTGCTATCAAATTCCCTCTCCCCTCCCCACCCCCACCGGGGATCAGGGCCTTGCCATACTAGCACTTGTCATCCTAGAAAATACAACGCCAGTTAAGAGAACTAGATGAAAAGGACATTTCGAGAACACGCCTAAGTCTACCTCTCCTCAGCCCTGGATAGACCCATAAGTGCCATTTAGATACTCATCCTTGTCCTGCTTCCTAGAGTCACCGGAATATATCATCGGACTATTTTAGATTAGCTGAAAGCAGATACAAAATCCCTCAGTAGTTCTGCCTCTCAGCCAGTAACCAGAATTTTGACCCAGTCGCTCCCCACTGGTTATGGTCAGTCTAATTGACAGCCTCTTTCCAACCAGCATCCTCTCCCACAGTGAGCAACATACATCCCAGCAGGGGGACCTCAGAAGCACAGAATCAGCACCATCTCTGGTGAGTCCACGCTAGTGTTGTCTTAAAGCAGAGGCGGGGGCTGGCTTAATGTGATTTCCTTTTAACACATTGGGTTAAGTCTCTACCTCCCCACCCCCCAACTCTTGTCTCTGTGTCAGTGTTTAGGGCTAACTCTCAGTCAATCAGAAGTCCTCTCTGACTCCTGTCCGTGCCATCAGAGGTGAGGGCAAACAGGGTGCCAGAGAGATGGTGGTTAGCTGTGCCGAACACTGATAGGCAGCGTGGAATGATAGGTTCCTTGTGCTTGTCGAGGAGGAAGTTTCTGGAACCTTGGGAAGCTGCTTTCTGCCCACTCGCTCCCAGATGTTCTCAGCGCAGCCCAAAGCTACAATGAAAAGAGGGGAAGGAGAGGAAGCAGAGATGGCATTGGGCACTTGCAAGAAGCAAGTCACACTTGAGACTACTTGAGACCTAATATCCTGAGTGACAGAACCAGAAACCCAAAGACATTTAGAACACCCAAACAGATATCTAGGTCCATGTTCCTACTATAGCCACATGTTTGCCTGTGACGTAAGATAGTCTAAAAGGATTTTTTTTTTTTTTTTTTTTTGATTTTTCGAGGCAGGGTTTCTCTGTATAGCCCTGGCTGTCCTGGAACTCATTTTGTAGACCAGGCTGGGCTCGAACTCAGAAATCCGCCTGCCTCTGCCTCCCGAGTGCTGGGATTAAAGGCGTGTGCCACCACGCCCGGCGTCTAAAAGGATTCTTGATGGTGGTAGAAATGGTTTCAATACAGAACAAAGAGGTTCCCATAAATATTTATAACAGCATTATTATTGCAGTGTTTGTGTTTGCATTCTGAGTATTCTTGATACAGGGATGTGTGCTGGGGCAAGGGGACATGAGAATTAAATACCCATGGTATAGGTGATCCTTGTAGGTGCCCCTGCATCCCTAGAATATTTCCTCCCTTTGTACTGCAAGAGAAAGATAAGACAAAGGAGACGTGTGGGTTGAAGGGGCAGTGGACACCAGAGCACCCTTCCCTTCATGTTCCCATGGTAGTGATTTCCTAAGGGCGGGATGACTCACACCTAAAGAGGCACTAGCTTCAGCTCAGATTGCAGTTCTCAACAGACATGCCTACCCTCACTATGCAAGATGGTAGGGAGCTGCCAGACTCATCAGGCAAGGATAGGCTGTGCTAGCGCAGGTTCTCACATCCCCATAGCGGCCAGCACAAATGCAAGGTCTTTTATCAGCCACCAGATAAACCTCTTGGATTTTGAAACAAGGGAAGGAATCCCTTGTGTGACCAGCAGGATGGAATATGCTGCCCTAGGAGCATGTGATGGTCTGTATACCCTTGGCCCAGGGAGTGGCACTATGAGGAGGTACAGCCTTGTTGGAATAGGTGTGTCACTATGGACATGGGCTTGGATACTCTTGTCCTAGCCGCCTGGAATTCAGTCTTCTCCTGATTGCCTTCAGAACAAAATGTAGAACTCTCAGCTCCTCCTGCACCATGCCTGCCTGGATGCTGCCATCCTCGTGCCTTGATGATAATGGACTGAACCTCTGAACCTGTAAGCCAGCCCCAATTAAATGTTGTCTTTGTAAGAGTTGCCTTGGTAATGGTGTCTGTTCACAGCAGTAAAGCCCTAACTAAGACAGGGCAGAATGCTGGTTCAGTATTGGGGTTACACTGAATTAAAAGAAACATAGGAACTGGGCTTCCTATATTTTGGAGGCAGGAAGATATCAAGTTCAAGGCCTGCCTGCACTACAGAATGAGTTCAAGACTATCATGGGTGACATAGTGAGACCGTCTCAAAGCAAAAAGTGAATATAAAGTTGAGAGTGTAGTACGCTGATGAAATACTTGCCCAGAATCTACAAAACATTGGGTTCAGTCCTAGTACCCACACTCATTCCCTATACACACACTCACATACCTACCCTACACACATTCACACACTGCATGAGGGAAGTCAAGGTTTCATGTGTGCTTATATTCCTAAACAGAATGTAGACCCTGTACAGAATATCACCCATGCAAGGTCAATGAAATGTGTTTGTGAACATAATTCCTGAACTTCTTTTTTTTAAAAAAAGATTTATTTATTTTTCTATGTATGTTGAGTGTTTTCCCTGAATGTATCTGAGAACCATGTGTGCAGTGCCTGCAGAAGCCAGAAGACAGTGTAGGATCCCCTGGGACTGGAGCTTTAAAAGACAGTTGTGAGCCACTAGGGTGCTGGAAATCAAATCTCTGTCCTCTGGCAGAGCAGCCATTTCTCCAGTCCCGTCTCTTAACTGAGCATTATTGCAGTTTAGAGCTGAGCATCTCTCCAGCTCTCAACCCTGCTACACAAGCTCTAATAAGTCTGGGTAGCTGTCACCATCCCTAGGACCTAAGGCTGCCCTTGTAATAAACCACTGATGGGTCCACAATTCCTACCTATACTCTGTGACAACACACAAAACATTCACAGTGAATTTTCCTTTTATTGTTACTGTAAAACTGTAGATGCAGAAACCTTCCTCCTTAAAATATAAGCCACAGACTGAGAGGAAAATACTTGCAAAAGACCTAATATGATGAAGAGGCTCTGATCTAAACCACGCAAAGAATGACAATGGGCTGGAGAGACGGCTCAGTGGTTAAGAGCACTGTTTGCTCTTCCAGAGGTCCTGAGTTTGATTCCCAGCAACCACATGGTGGCTCACAACCATCTGGGATGTGTTGTGCAGGCATACATGCTAATAGATTTACTAATACACATGAATACATCTTTAAAACATTTTTAAAATATAATGACAAGGAAACAAACATCCCACGGTGAAAACTGGCAAAAGATTTGATTATGTATCTGGCTGGAGAAAGGATCCAGGGAACAAATAATTTGTGCAAAGAAGACCAGCACCACGTCACCACAGAGCTGCCAGACAAAATGATGACAAGATTAATACCAGAGACTATCAAACGCTGGTGACCATGCGGAGAAACAGCAGCCTCCACTCACTCACATCAGAAAACAAATGATAGAAATGCCTGGGAAGACCATTTAGAAGTTTTTTTTGTTTTTGTTTTGTTTTGTTTGGTTTGGGTTTTTTTTGTTTTTGTTTTTGTTTTTGTTTTGGTTTTGGTTTTGGTTTTGGTTTTGGTTTTGGTTTTTCAATAGCCCTGGCTATCCTGGAACTCACTCTGTAGACCAGGCTGGCCTCAAACTCAGAAATCTGCCTGTCTCTGCCTCCCACGTGGTGCTGGGATTAAAGGTGTGCGCCACCACTGCCCGGCCATTTAGAAGTTCTTAAAAACTGCAATATTTCTACTATTTGAATGGCAATCACACTTCAGAGTGCATTGGTTCAGTGGAGTGAAAAGCACCCACACAAACACCTACTCACAAATAGTAATGCCGGATTTGCTTATAATTGCTTAAAAGCTGGGCACAAGAGGACCCAAGTCTGATTTCCAGCACTGGTGTCAGGCAGTTCACAATTGTCCATAGCTCCAGCTTCAGGAGACTCTGTCCTCTGCTGGTACCTGCACTCACGTGCACATGCACGCGCGCGCACGCACGTGTGCGCGCACGCACACACACACACACACACACACAGAGTTACACGCATATAATTAAAAATAAAAATAAATCTTAAAATTAAAAAAAATGCTTAAATAGACTTCTTCAAAGAAGACATTCAAGTGGTCAACATGAAAAGAAAAGATGCCCTTCAACAGGTGCATGGACAACTTATACATCCATGCAATGATGTAATGATTAATGATAAAAGGAAAGAAGCCACCAGGATATGAAATACATGAAGAGAACTTAAATGTTTGCAACTTGAGTAGAGAAGCCAATCTGAACAGCCTATGTACTATCCAGTTCCGATAGCATGATATCGTGAAAAAGAAAACACATGGAAACCATGAGATGAGATTGGTAGTTGCCAGAACAACCATCAAGTTAGGACAAAGGTTGGGGGATGGAGATAAACTGGTGCATACCATCATGTATGATAGCATAATGGTGGTCATGGCAGTACACATTTGAGAAAACCATGCAAAGTGTAAGAAAGAACCTGTCTTCTAAGGCATGAGCTTGGTCAATACCAATGTGTTAACACCTGTTGATTGGTCCTACCAACTATACTACCCACTAAAGATGGTGACAGTAGAGGAAGCTGGATGCCTGGTAGATACAGAGAGGTGGGAATTCTC
This sequence comes from Mus pahari, assembly GCF_900095145.1. Lineage (NCBI taxonomy): Eukaryota > Metazoa > Chordata > Mammalia > Rodentia > Muridae > Mus > Mus pahari. The sequence continues at coordinate 31,638,556 of NC_034601.1, forward strand.
TGTACTATCTGCTCAATTGAAAAAAAAAAGAATCTAAACTGTTCTAAAAATAAAAGCTATTAATTTAAAGACACACACACATACACTAACCACACATACTGATTCCTGGCAAAGCGGCTAAATCAATAATGTGACATTTTAGCTCCTGCACTAGTGGGAAAGTGAATTAGCATTCGAAGGCTCACTTCCCCATGCTCCACTCAGGGCATCAAATTGCCATGCATACAGCCTCGCTGAGAAAAATCTCCAACATTGTATTTATAGCTGCTCTCGATAATTTATGCGTGTTTCTGGTGCAGAACCATAGGTTTTATGTCAATTCCTTAAGTAAGTGAAAGAAAAAAAAATCCACCATTTTCTATGGGTCAGATAAATTTAAGAAAAAGTTCTAAGTATCTATCTTTTTCCCTCTCCCTCTCCCTCCCCCTCCCCCCCTCTCTCTGTACATTATTATAAATGTGGTAGATTTCTTTTCTCTTTGAGAGGGGATGCTTTCTGAGTCTATCCCATGAGCACATCTTAGCACATTTTATATAGTTAAAAGCATTTGAGGTTTTCAATTTTCTTTCCCGATATTTTTTTCAGCCTTTATTTTTGTTGTACAAGTGAGTCACTGACATAGGAAGGGACCCTCTTCTCTTGTTTCCTTAGCTGTCCTTGATTCACTTTCTTGTGATGCAAATTTACACCCATTAATCATGTGTTCTAGGAAAGAGCCAATGTCTATTGTCTGTCAGATGCATTCTAACAGTTTCTGAACATAACACCTACCACCCAGACCCAGGGACACACTTCTCCTGGATGTTCTCAAGGGAGAAATCAGAAAAGGCCAGCCACCTAGGGTATGTGCAGGGAGCTTTCAATTGAGTGCAAAGACTGTTTTCTTTTCCACACACATGACAGCTTCAAAAGCTATAAACTTTAACAGCAGCCTACAATTAGGTGAACTGAAGACATCATTCACTTTACTAAGGGGGCATATATGAAAACCTGGAGCTCATGGTTGGGAAGATAAAAATTGCTGTGGGGGTGTGTATACTCCAGACAGGGTGCTACTGGGCTGAAGTGTCTGCAGAGATGTAGTTACATTAATGCTATAGGCAGCAGAGAATATGAGAAGGCTTGGCCTGGTAGACCTCAGACTAGAGACTACAGATGAGGCCCGTGATCCCAACATCCAGGGTCTGAGGGAGGGAGGGCTGCGGTCTGGTGAAGACACAGCAGAATAGAATCGGGGGCTTCTGGGAAGTGTGTGGAAAGCACACAACTGGTTCATAGGAAACTAGATAGACCATAGGTCAGGGAAGCAAGAATAAGGTGGAGAAGGACCACATGGTGAGCAATGGGGAGATCAGGGACACTAGAGACCAACCAGAGTATTCTAAGAAGACATTCAGGGGACTTTTCCTATCTTGCTTGCCTTACTGGGCATCCAGACACGTCTTGGAAGGAGCTCCGCAGGAACTGGGGTTAACTGCAGACTCTAGAGACATACGGAGGTACACACAGGCCTGATTTCTCTTTATTCCTTTGTATTCCTGAAATATTTTCTGTCTTCCAACAATACATGACATTAAAGATGTCATTACACCATTGGAGACCTCTGGCCTTGGGCTCAAGGAGAGCTGGAGAAGAATAGTCCCTGCCCTCTTGGGACCTGGAGCTGAAGCAGGAAACCTGTCCCCATCCAGCAGGTCAGGTGTCTGAGCACCAGGTGATTGTGATCATGCCTGGGAACTAAGAAAATCCAGGTTCTGCATACCGAGTGCCCTGTGGCTTATCCATTCTGAGAAATTGCCATTTCCCTCTGACCTTCTTTTAAAAAACTCAGAATGAGGTAATATTCTAAATGCTGGAAGACATCGGTCCATGTTTTTTTCTTTACAGAGGAGGGCAGAGCATGCATAGCAAAAGTAACACATTTTTTTAAATGACAGCATATTTCAAATTTGAGGAAGCCAGGATTTTTTAATGTACCTTATGCAAAAAATATCTGGGCAGGGATCTAAATAAGATGTGCATGGTAAAGTAAAATAAAATAGGTCGGGGCACATAGAACACAGCCTATATAAATGACTAATTTAAAAAAAAAAAAAAAAGCTTTTTTTTTTTTTTAAAGCTTCCATTTTGCCACATGCCGTCTTTAAAGCCAGAAGCAATGCGCGGGACATTGGTGAACCCTTTGGATGTGCATTCACACACCTGGATTTAGTTTTCAAGTTAGCGGTGCAGGACCACTGAGGTGGTTTTTAATTAATAAATTAGTTAGTTAATTAATTAATTAATTAAATTTTTTGCAGCTCCTTTCTACTCCCTTCACACTCTTCTATCTTCTTAGAAGATTCCATTGGATGATGCTGTTTAGAAGAGATGTTCTTGATGAAATCAGCAGTCACTTGTCCTAAGCCTCACTTCTGAAAAGGGCTTCCCTTTGAGCTCTCTTTAGACTGAAAACAATCTGAAACAAGCCTTACACGGGAGGGTGGGGAGTGGGGGGTGGGGGGTGTGCTCTTGTAATGGGAAAAGCTGAGATTCTGAAGGACATTTCTAAACCAAACGTGACCTCTGTGTGTCTTGTCCTGGAGATAAATACTGAGTCTAAGTGGCTTTCACTGTGCCTGGCCTATTTGCATACAAACAAAAGAGATTATTTTTAAAAAGATGTGTATTCTTGTTTTTGTTTTTGGTCCCCTGGGATGGCGGCGGTCAGGCGGAAGTGTGCGGGTCATTTTCATGCAATAGCTCCTGTGTGAGTTTGTGTTTATGTCACTTTCCCTTGCCTTTCTTACTCATCATCCACTTCTGGTTCATTCAGTTTTGGAGTTCTTGTCACCAGTTGCTGGACTATGACATCTCAGTCTCCTGGCTATGAAACTTCCTGGCTTAAAAGACCCTTTCCTTGTCCTTACAAGGTAGGTCACACTTCTAAGCAATGCTACTCACAATCTAAATCCAGTTTTACTTTTCAATTTTTATCACTCTTCTATGCAAATTGCCTGCTAGTTACAGCCCACAGCTACTCTTTTCTGACCTCCAGTCTCTCTGAAGACTTTTTTGCTTCCATGAATACCACATTAGCCATCCTGGTGCCTGGAACTCCTTCGCTTGCCTTCACAGTGGCAAATCTCTACGTGCCTCAAAATGCTCTTTTCAGGTTGCCTGTGTCTTCCTCACAATCAGAGAACAGTGTTTATTCATCCCCACAATGGCTTCTCATTGTGTTCAATTTTCTTGGCTTTCTTGGCCTTAGTGTTGTAGGATATTTGATCACACTGCCCCTTGAACCCTGATACTGTATTGTTTGCTGGAAAAATCTGTTTCTACTTGTGGTGTGGCTCAACTTTAACACTCACCTTTCTCTCCTCTGGCTGGAATACAGACACACCCTTAGTACACACCTTTGATCCCAAACAATGAAGGTAAAGTTAGTTTGAAGGAAGAAGCATCCATGTTTAGAAGTGATGTCTAATTGAGTGGTAGACAAAGTGATGAATCAGAGAAGGATTTGACAAAAATATGATATGCCCAGTTCTCATGAGAAGAGAGAGAAAAGGGAAGCTATTTATGAGAGAGCAGCACACAGACAGAAGAGGCAGTTTTACTGGGACATTTGTAACGAGACAGGTTGCAGAGAGAGAATAAGCTAGACACAGGTGAAGACAGAACAAACCAGAGAATGAGAAGGAGCCAGAAGATTAGAACAGATTGCCAAAGTTAGTAGGAGGCCAAGCAGAGCAATTCAGTCAGAAATTGAGAGAAGCCAAATTGCATCAGTCTGCTTGGAGAGGAGTTTGAGCCAGAAGAACTGAGCTGAATCATTTAGCCAGAGAGGAGAAAGAACTAAGAATGGGTAAGTTTATTCAGCAGTAAGTCTTAGAGGCTGAAAACATGTTAGGCCTGGATAAGATTATACAGAGGCTAGAAGCTTCCAGGACTAGGCCTAGGTTAGCAGACTGAAGCAGTAAGCCTTGGAGATGATAATTATATCAGGTAAATAAAAATGATTTACACCTTAGGGTAGGGCCATATTTCTCTCCCCTTGGCATTCATTCTACTTGATACCTAGTTGTAGGTCCAGCCTGTGGCTCACCAGAGATTGTGTGTGTGTGTGTGTGTGTGTGTGTGTGTGTGTAATCAATTAATCTTGATGAAGCTTTTGTTTTATTAGTTAGTTAGTTTTACTCTGCTATTTGATCTCTGGGAACCACTTTTAGGTTACAACCTTTAATTTCCCTACTTCTTCTGTACTTTTATTCTTGTTCAAGGCTCTCTCTCAGCTCCTGCCTTTATCAGTTGGTTACCAGGGCATGTTTTGAACCATTGTCTCTGTGGTGTATGTGCGTACGTGAACACTTGTGTTTGTGTGCACGTGGGAGCCAGAAGTCAATCTCTGGTGTCTTCCTCCATTGTTCTCCACAGACATTTTTGAGACAGCGTCTCTTACTGACCCTGGAAGTCACAGATTCTTCTAGACTGATGGCCACAGAACCCCTAAGATCTACCTGTCCTTGGCTTTCCAGCTCCAGGATTTCCGGCGTGTACCACGTGGCTTTACAAGGCCATTGGAGATCAAATGAAAGTCCTCATGCTTACACAGCAGGAATTTTACCCATTAAGCCATTTCCTGAGTCCTGAGTTCAAATCTCTACACAGAACCACAGTCTTTTGTGCTGCTAAAAGTATTCCTCCCCAACACACACACACACACACACAAAGCAAAGACTCACATGCACATACACAGAGACATACATACACACTTGTATGCACACACACACATTCACACTTCTATGACATATAGGTAGATTGCCTTGACAGAGGATAAGAGATGTCCTCTCAAGCCGGGCGTGGTGGCACACACCTTTAATCCCAGCACTCGGGAGGCAGAGGCAGGTGGATTTCTGAGTTCGAGGCCAGCCTGGTCTACAAAGTGAGTTCCAGGACAGCCAGGGCTATACAGAGAAACCCTGTCTCAAAAAACCTAAAAAAAAAAAAGGAGATGTCCTCTCTGGTGATTTGCCCTCCCTATAGTGGCAGTAGCTTCTACACAGGATCTCTATCTGATCCATCTTCACTTCTCCAACATCATTGGGTAAATTAATAAAACATAGTCCCAGCCTCCTCCTTGCTGCCTCTGGCTCACCACATCCTGCCTACACTGTAGTATCTTCCTAAACCTTTCTACTAACGTTTGCCTCAATTTCCAGTGAGTCCATGTTGCCCTAGCAGAGGTCAAAAGGTCAAGGTAAAACTGGTAGAACAGTGGCCAAACCAAGCCCTTCCAGACACTGAACCATTACATAAAACGAAGGCATTTCATCAAATGTTTGCAAAGTTTACCTTTTCGGCTCTTTGACATGCAAGACCAGGTTGTACTGCTTTGTCCTTACACACAGAGCAACAGTGTGGAGACTAATGACTGGCAGGAACAATTAGTTTCCACTGTACGTACCCCATGGGCTAGACAGAAGCCACACACCCAAACCATGCACTTCCAGCATCTTAGGGTCTCTGACAGCCAGTCCTGTTTAGAAGCTCAACTTCACCACAGGAGCACTTCACACTTAAAATTTTACTTTACTTTACATGTATGGGTGTTTTGCCTGCATGCATGTCTGTGTACCATGTGTGCCTAGTGACTGAGGAGGTCAGAAATGGGTATCTAATCTTTTAGAGCTGCAGTTCTATGTGGTTGGGAGCCACCCTTGGGTGCTAGAAATCAAATCCTAGTACTGTGGAAGAGAAGCACGTGGCTCTCTTAGTTGATGAGCCAACTCTCTGGTCTAACCACAAGACTGCTTTATACTTCATTGCACTGAGTTTGCAGGATGATGTAAATTTACTGTGGATTTGGCAATTGCTACCAAAGAACGAACCCTTTTTTCGTAACTGCGCAATCTAGAGGGAGCCATGCTTGCTGCTCCTGGCTATATATTATTTTCTTTAAAATCACATGGTCTTGTGTCACATTCTGTTATTAAAATGTTACTTTCAACTTCATGACTATTTCACTGATCCATCCATTGACTACTAAACACCATTAACCATTTAGGGTGACTCTTAGTTTTCATTATGTTAAATAGTGATGTGATATTCGTTTCTGTGCAAAAATTTGTGCCCCCAAGGAGGTAAGATTATAGCAAGATATATAAGCCTTTCTATCGTAAATAAAATGGTCATTCATGGATCTTCTAGAATTAGAAGTACGACTGTGAATTTAGTCATTAGTCATTCATAGAAACTACTGGAAAGAAAGAAAGAAAGAAAGAAAGAAAGAAAGAAAGAAAGAAAGAAAGAAAGAAAGAAAGAAAGAAAGAAAGAAAGAAAGAGAGAGAGAGAGAGAGAGAGAAAGGGAAGGGAAGGGAAGGGAAGGAAAGGAAAGGAAAGGAAAGGAAAGGAAAGGAAAGGAAAGGAAAGGAAAGGAAAGGAAAGGAAAGGAAAGGAAAGNAAGGAAAGGAAAGGAAAGGAAAGGAAAGGAAAGGAAAGGAAAGGAAAGGAAAGGAAAGGAAAGGAAAGGAAAGGAAAGGAAAGGAAAGGAAAGGAAAGATGTCATCGCAGCCCTGGAATAGAGAGCTGAGCACACTCCTATCAGATACTTGAACCTTAAGGCAGAAAAATAACAAGTTCGAGATTTGTCTGAATTACTAGTGAGTTACAGGCCAGCCTGGGCAACTTAGCAGAATCTTATCTCATGTTAGCTTGGCAGCAGAGGGATTACCCAGCATGCACCAAACCTTAGGTTCAAAGAAACTTAGAAGTGGATGTAAATGTCTATGGTCCAAAAGGTTTGAGAGCAGATTTTCATGAGCAGCTCGCTCTTGAAGATACTTACAGGGTTTCCAATCCCAAGGCAGGGTTTTGTAGCAGTGTTTTAGGCATTCTACCTTACATAAAATGTGGCCTTGTGGTTTGGCTCAGCATCTTCATCTGCATTTGGCCTGCCCTCATGGCTACAATTAGGAGGTCAACTGTCCTATAGTCTAGGTAAGATTCCATTTCCTGGAACTCATCAGAAAAGATAAAGCTCGGTGCTGGAGAAATGGACCCACTGTTAAAATCTCTTGCTGCTCTTCTAGAGGACCAGTATCTCCTGGCCTCCTCAGTGGTTGGATCTACTTACTACCAATGAGTTTTTTGACGAAAGAAACACATTTGCTCATCTTTAGTGTCTTTCCAGTGTGGACCATGGTGCCTGGAATTATAGGTCTGAGTCTTAGCCAGGGTTCTATTACTGTGAAGAGACACCATGACCAAAGCAACTCTTATAAAAGAAAGAATTTAATTGGGGCTGGCATACAGATTCAGAGATTTAGTGGATTAGCATCATAGCAGGGAGCATGGTGACAGGCAGACATAGTGCTGGAGCAGTAGCTGAGAACTATATCCTGATACAAGTGGAGTCAGAGGAGCTGGGCCAGGCATGGGCTTCTGAAACCTCTAATCCCACCTCCCTACCCCCCAGTGACACACTGGCTACATCTTCTAATTCTTCTAATCCTTTCAAATAGTTCCATTCCCTGATGAATAAGGATTTGAATATATGAGGTTATGAGGACCATTCTTATTCAAACTACTTCAGGCTTAATGAATTTTTTAAAGCTATTATGAACAAGAGAAGCAACCAGTGACCAGATAGGTACTCTCTGGTGTGAGTGAGCATTGGAAAATTTGAATGCATGTTGACATGTATCTCTCCTGTCCATGGGGGAGATAATAATTTATAGTTCCACAACCAGAGGCACAGGAGAGAACTGCTAATGTGTGCTCATTTGCTTTCAGACTCTAGCAAACTCCGCAAATTGATAATTCAATAAATGGAAATTACTTGGAAAGGGGCTGGATTATCATGTGTTCAGTACTTAGTGAAAATGAACATTTTCAGTTTTTAAAAGTTATTTTTGAGAACCCATTTCAAAAACTTTCAAATAATTGTAGATTCAAAGGAAGCTAGAAAAAAAATATACAGGGAAATCTTGAATGTTCTTCTTCTGGTTTCTTCTAATGGTAGTGTCTTAAATAACTGTTTTAGGATGCCAAAGCCAGGGACTCAGCAATGAGCCATCAGCAAACTCTATCCACCTCACCAGGGTTTCATGTGCTCATCTTTCTCTGTGTGAAGTTCTACAAAATTCTATCGCCTCTGTAGGCCCCTGTGATATGTGCCATTGCCAAGATGGAGAGCACGGAGCTGAAGAGATGGAGCAGTGGTTAAGGTGGCATTGTTCCTCAGGGGATCTAAGTTAGGTTCCCAGCAGTCATGTCAGGAGGCTTATAACTGCCTGTAACTCCATCTTCTGGCCTCCTTGAGCTCCTGCATTCATGTTCATGTAGACACACACACACACACACACACACACACACACACACACACACAATAGACTGATGGTATTCCCAGGGGTACCCTGTGCTGATTTTTGATAACTGTGTTCCAGGAGCCCCTCACTTCTACCTTCTACCTCATCATACCCATGGCAACTACCAGTCTGGTCCCTGTCTCTGTTACAATAGCAGGTAAGTGGAAGAAGCAACTTGTAACTTTTGGGGACTGGCATTTCAGGTAAGGTAATTCCTTAGCAATTCATTGGAGTTTTTGTGCGTACAGATAGGTCATCTCTCTTTATTGCTGGGTAGTACTCCATGGTGTTCCAAAGCTTGTTTTACTACTCACACTAAAAATCATTTCTCTCTCTTTTTTTTGGAATCTGACTATTATAAATAAAGCTGGTATGAATATTTATGTATTAGTTTCATGTGAACTTGGGTTATTTCTCTATAGTTGGGTAAATGTCAACTATCAGAATCATACAGTTACATGGTAAGAATATATTTATCTTTGTAAGAAACCACAAAAGATTTTTCCAGAGGGTCTATACCATTTTCACACTTCCCAAAAGAGAATGATTATGTTTCTCTGCATCCTACCAGCACTGGTAGAAACATTATTAATTTTTAAATACTCTTTAGGGACATGGTAATTGTTCACTTTGATCTCAACAATATTTAATGATGCTGATCATCCTTTAATGTGGTAATTTGTCATTTATACTCTTTTTTGGAGAAATCTCCTGTTACATGTTTTGCCTGTTTCTCGTTGGAATGTTTGTTTTTCTGTTCTGGCTGACAAATGAAAATGTGTTCACAACATTTGATTGCTGTCATTTAATATCTGGGAAGATGAACTTTTTACCATTTGTATTTACTTTTTAAAAATGATCAAGGCTGGGCATGGTGGTGCACACCTTTAATCCCAGCACACGGGAGGCAGAGGCAGTCAGATTTCTGAGTTCGAGACCGGCCTGGTCTACAAACTGAATTCCAGGAGAGCCAGGGCTACACAGAGAAACCATGTCTCGAAAAAAAAAAAAAAAAGATCGAGGCACAGTAGAGAGAGGCATTGTGGGTCAGGACTGGAGTCCAACCCTTGAGAGGTAGAGGTAGGAGGATCTCATACTGGGGATCCCCTGTCTAAACACACACACACACACACAAATGCATGCACGCACACAGGAGAAAGAGGGGGAGAGAGAAAGAGAGAGAGAGAGAGATTGCCTACTGAACCACATTGGGTTTCCTTGACTGTTTTATGAACATTGTTTCTATTCCAAACCACATTATAAAATAACACAACATCCATTTCCTCTGTATTCCTTCCGGTGCTTTCAAATTCCCACAGTCTCAAGTTCTCCATGAATACTTGTTTAGCTGGTTAAAAATCACTATAATATAGGGGTGGCAAACTAGGTTTACTTTCTGGTTGGTTAAGTGTTTTAGCTTTCCCCAATCTTACCAGTTCCAAGCTGTTGTTTACTAACTAGCTCAGATAAACTAAATATTGACTCATTTTTTATTTCTTATTAGATTTCTTCTCTCATTAAATCTGGTAGCTTTGAATCTAATAATACAGTACAGACTCTTCCCTTTTAAAAGATTTATTTTACTTTATTTATACGTTTGAGTGTCTGTATCTGCCTGTCACTGGGTGTGTGCAAGTACTTTTAAGGAGGCCAGAAAAGGGTGTCACATTCCCTGGAGCTGGAGTTACAGGTAGTTCTAAGCTCCCTGTAGCAGGGGCTGGGAATGAACTCAGTTGCTACGAACAGAATCTAGACGTTTAACTTCTTGGCCACCTCTCCATTCTATATTTTGGAGTTAAGTTGAAATGGTCTCTCTGTGTAGCTCTAGTTGGCCTAGAACTCACCAATGTACAGCTGAGTGTCCAGTAACTCACAGAGATACCCCTGCCTCTGCCTTATAAGTGCTGGGGGTGCTGGGGGTTAAAAGCCTAGGCTAAGCCGGGCGTGGTGGTGCACGCCTTTAATCCCAGCACTCGGGAGGCAGAAGCAGGCAGATTTCTGAGTTCGAGGCCAGCCTGGTCTACAAAGTGAGTTCCAGGACAGCCAGGGCTATAGGACGAAACCCCTTCTCGAAAAAACCTTAAAAAAAAAAAAAAAAAAAAAATGCCTAGGCTACCATACCTGACTGTGGATTCTTCTGGATTCAAATTTTTTCAAGCAAACACTTTTATATTTCTGCTTTTCATTTCTACTGAGTTATACTGTGGGTTTTTCATCTGCTTATTGATATAAAGAATGAATGCTCCCTGAGATTCTAGTTATGTTTGACCCATCCAAATCCTCTTTAAGAAATCTCGGATAAGCAAGTTTCTCTAAACTCCACAATGCAGATTGGACTCTATGTTGGTACAAAACCCACCATGTGAAATGGTAGCTCCACAATGTTTTGTTTGCTTGCTTGCTTGTTTGTTTGTTTCTGAAATCCTTTTCAAACAAGTTTTGGTTGAAAAAGAAATATCAACTTCTCTCCTTGCTTAGCTGGTAAATGTGGGGAGAGGGTCCTCCGAGTCCAGCTGACTTGACTTATTGTCATTGCCATGAAGGTTTATGTTAAATCGTCTTTATTTGTGTGCGGCTATGCGTACCTGAGCACCCAGAGACCAGATTATTAGATCCCGCTGGAGCTGGAGTTACAGATGGTTGGAAGCTGCTTGGCGTGGGTCTGGAAAGGTTGTCTGCAAGTATGTGCTTTTAACTGCTGAGCCGTCTCTCCAGCTCCCAACTCTGTGTCATTTTAAGAGGCAGAAGGGAGTTGATGGAGGGGTCAGGTGTTATTTTTGCATCAAACTTTCTTAAGAAGGTATCCATCCCTCTGGGCTGCCTCCCTGTTCTTGGCTCTCTGAGGCCAGTTCCTTCTGTTCAACTGAGAGTGTCGAAAAGGCCACAGAGAGTCTCCAGATAGTTTTGGCCATCGCACTTGACCTTTCTGGGGAACTGGACACCGTGACTACCTTCTCCCTTGTGAGACATTTTTGTCCCCTTAGATGGCCTGATCGCTTCTCAGTTTCTCTCGACTCTCTCGGGTGTCCTTGCTCGGTTTCTCTCACTCGCCACTCTCGCAGGCATTGGCTGAGCAGGGCTGTGGAAACCGAGGACCAGACACCAAATGAAGAAACAATACAAGTGCTTTTTTCCTTTCTTTCTTTTCTGGAAGCCAACTGTACCAGATGAAGGTTATCAACTTCCCTTTTGAGAACTGTCAGGGAGGACTCTGCTCCCAACCTCTCTCCTTACCTCATAAATGTTTTTTTTTTTCCTTCTTCCTCTACAAATGTTTCTCCACCCGAATTTCCTCATCTCGTTTACAAGCTTAGATTAAGACACCGTCTAGTGATCCCATTTTTATCTTTGTAAAAAAGTCCTGTCTCTAAATATGGTCCTATTCTGAGATAATGACGGGATATATTTCAACATATGATGTGGGAGGTTGGAGAAGGGCCCTTAAGACAGTCATTTAATCATCTTTCCCAGTATTTATCATGGGCATATATCTCAATGCAGAGTTCTGGTCAGTAAGCTTTGTCCCTCCATGAACACGTCCTTGTTTCCTTGCATTTGGTTTCTAGGATAACACCTTTGTCCTGGTTCACTTCAGCTTTCCAGCCAGTCTTTCCAGTTCATTCTAGACTGTTCTTCCTCATCCTTGGCCCCGCTGAGATTTTCCAGGTTCCATCCCGGACTCCTCAATCCACTGCTCCCTGAGAACTCACCCACATGAGAATTTTGACTACCAGACTCTGAGGAATCTCAATGTCCGCCTTGCACCAAGCCTTTCATGGGCTTGGCACTGGCTCGTGTTCTATCTCCTTGGGCATCTCCGTCTACCTGCTTAAGTCCCCTGTAAGCAAGTGAACTCAATACCTGTTCCCTCTCTCCATTGGCCCCAAACTCATTCCAGTTCCAATGTTCTTCATTATGAAGGATGACACCCCACACTTAAGTGTTCTCCTGTCTCCAGTCTCCACACAGGTTAAAAAGCAAAACAAAACAAATCTCGGCATGGTGGCATAAGCTTTTAGTCCCAGCACTCAGGAGGCAGACGCAGACAGATCTCTGTGAGTTCGAGGCCAGCCTGGTCCACACAGTCAGTTCCAGGACAGCCAGGGCTATGTAGAGAGACCTTATCTCAAAAAATAAAGAAAAACAAAAGCCCACAAACAACGACAGCAACAACAACAACCAACCCAAATCAGAGCAAAACTAAAAACAAGCAAACACCCTGGATCCTAGTGCTGAGGCAATCTTTTCCTCTCTGTTGTCACCATAACTAGTCTCGGAGCTATTTCTTGTCTTCCATTAACCCTTTGCTCACGCTTTCTCCCTGCGCCTGACTTATCCCTCAGTCTTCTTGTTTGCACCATTTTCCCCCAGTGTTTAGCTTCCCACTGGAACCAGCCACTCCACTTCTCCTTGGGCACAGCTTGTTTCAGGCCAGCCCTCTAGATATGTAGCCTGGGATCCTTCTACCAACGCCAGTGAACACATCAGGGAGGGAAGACAGAACATAGGACACAGGACACATGAAAACTTCCTGAATTCTAGTCATAAGAATATCATTATATAGTTATGTAATTTTTAATAAGTAATTTCTCCTGTTTCTTAACCAGAAAATGGTAATAACAAAATGACTAATAATAGTAATGACTAAGTTCTTACTGAGCAAAATTCTAAGCACTTAATATAAATTATCACATTCAAGCCTCACAACCAAATATGACCTCACTGTCAGCCACATTTGACAGGCAGGAGACTAAAGATTAAATGAGCTCAGCAGCTTGTTTAAGGCCCACACCTAGAAGATGTGTCTATGTGGGGTCGGGTATTCAAATACACAACAACCACCCAAACCAAAAAGCATAATTCAAAACAAAATAAAAGGCTGGAGTTCTTGGCAGAGGGCTCCTACAGAATCAGAGTGATCACAAGCAGACACAGGAAAGTCAAGTGTAGTTGCTGGTTGCTTTCTTTTCTTTCTTTAGTCTACTTTTAATTTTCTCCCTACAGAAATGGTTCAAGCCTGAAAGCATACAGGGCAGAGTAAAAGCCCTCCCACGTTTGGTGAATATTGTGCATGTGCACATTTACAAAAAGGATAGTACCATGTCTCCCACTTTTTCCATAAGCTAAGCACATTAGAGACTGTTCTTTAGCCGAGTTTCCCTTTTTAAAATGATTTCATAATATTCCATTACAGGCGTTTCACAAATAACCAGTCATCTATTTTTAAACAAGTGTTTCTAAGATTTCCCACATTATTAAAAAAAATGGCAAGAAAAACAACCATGTCATTAAACCTTTACTAACATATATCATTGTGTCGTAAAAGATAAACCAGTTTTGTTAGCATATATCCTTGAGGATAGCTAGTGTATTTCAGCAGATGTTTTGGTCAGGAGGAATACATAGCCATCAAGGGCCAATATAGGTGTATATTCCCCCTCTCCTTAGTAGCATGGGAAATTCTTGTTTGCTTTTAAAATTTAATATTTGTCATTTTGAAAAAAATGATAGTTTACTGTTATGATCTGCATCACTTTTAGCTCTAAGATTCAACATTGTTTATTGCTATTTATTGCTCGTTCATTACTGGCTTCGGGCATCAAAACAATGAATATCTTAAACAAGCACCATATAGATAGCAGCCTGTGATCCTATAGCAGCGCCAGCACAATTCAGCACTATCACTTCTACAGCTCCATGAAAACTCTAAGTTATGAAAATTTTTCATATATGTTTATTTATATGAAAATTTAAAATTATGCTAGAGAGGAAAGAAATTTTTTTAACTTGGAAATTAATCTGTAATCTTTTGAAATAAAAGCGGCAAAGGGGCTTCTGAAACCAGTTGGCACTGGGTAGAAGAGAGAATCCCAAAGTGCAGTAATAAATAACAAAGAGCCATGCCTCCAACCAACCATGCCTCCAGCCATCCAAGCAAAAGGGCAGGCATGGCTGCTCCTAGGAATCCTGTGCCCTGAGAACCTGCCACAGCAAAGTGGGTGACAAGGATTTCACCTTCAACCTCAGGAGCCTGGGAGCCTTGAGTGAGTGCCACCTTCTCTCCGCTCAGCTATTAATTAATACAATGATACTGCCTGTCTGGACACCACTGTGAAGTGTGACATTAATGAAATAATATTAGAGAAGTGCACAACATGCCAGGCATCCCACAGACACTGGATAACTGAGTTACTCCTGTGGCCTATTTGTGTCTTAGTTTGTGGTTGTTGCTGTTGTTTCCTTGCATACAGTCACCCCTGAGAATCTGCACAAATCTTGGGTGCTCACGTTCCCAGTATAAAGTGAGGTCGTAATTTGCATGTACTTTAAATTATCCCTAGATTACATACAATGCATACATAATTACATATAATTACATATACAATGTAAATGAATAACAAGAGTCCCGTGCCTGCTCAGTATAGACACAACTGTAGGCGAGCTGCATTTCTATCTTAAATGGGAAGTTGCTCACAGGTGGCCCGCTGAGTCCATGGATGAGGAACCTGTGCATTCAAAGAACTGGCTGTGCCTTTTCTCTGCATTTTCTTTGGCCTTTCTTCTTTTGCTTACTCTATTTGACTTCTTCACTTTTAGATCAAACTTTTAAAAGGAAAGTGCCTCCTCTCATTTCTCATACTTATACAGATATTTAAAAACCCATTCCAGACTTAAAAATCAACGACTGTAGATATTCAATATCTGGAACACAAATCAATCACCTTTGGAAAAAAAAATTACAACTATCATCTGCTTTTGGTACCTCAGATAAGCCTTACCCCCATGAAGGAAAAAAAAAGTCATTGTAGAAGAAAAAAAGAAAAGAAACGAAGGGAGGGAGGGAGGGGAGAGAGAGAGAGAGAGAGAGAGAGAGAGAGAGAGAGAGAGAGAGAGAGAGAGAGAGAGAGAGAGAGAGAGAGAGAGAGAGAGATTCCTGACATGGGAGCCAGTTACCCTTTTCACATTAAATAACACCTTCCCTTCTCATTGCTCTCACTTTGGGTCATTAAACAGACACATTGCACATGAGCGCGGTCTAGGGCAGCTGGCCCGAAGGACAGAAATGAGAGTGTGGTCTCCAGTCTCAGCCTCCCTCTGAGGTCCTAATTCACAAGTCACACTGCAAAGAGTAGAAGCGACCGACCGCTCACCATCTGGGATCCATCATGGGTGCTTCCGTAAGTTCTGGAACACGGCTACAGCGAGTCTGGTTGTTCAAGTCCGTGCTGCCCACAGGAGCCACTCTTACGCGTCTGCTTGCTCCTCTGTCTTCCTCAGCAATGACTGTGTACCCCGGTTGACTTTTTCTTAAGGGTTGTTCCTCTTTTCTTAGACTTGAGGAAGATATCTTTAACCCTTTCTTTGCTTTGCAGATTATTCGAGTTCGGTTTAAGTCTTGAGGGTTTTTTGTTTGTTTGTTGTTTTTTAAACAATTCAGGGGGCAGGTAGGAGTGGACACCCCCATAGAAGCATGGGGGACAGGGATGGGATAGGGAGGTTTTTTTTTTTTTGGTGTGGGGGGGCGGGAAAGGGGATAACATTTGAAATGTAAATAAATAAAATAACCAATTAAAAAATCAATCGTAAAAAAAAAAAGAACAGAAAAAAAGAAAAACAAAACAACAACAACAACAACAAAAACAATTCAGTGCCTTGAGTTCCAACACGATGTTCAAAAGAAACCAAGAAGCCCAAGACAAGCAATGTGAAATCAACTGACCAACTTTGTCCATTTGGACTTGCTAGAAGTGACTTGTAGAACAATAAAGAGGCTTCAGCAAGGCAGTGCGGGAGCTCCTCCATCAGAGCTGCTTCACCCTGCTGCGGAGAAGCCTGGTACATCCCTGCAGTGTCCTCCGGCAGACAAACCAGAGACCACCAGCAGTATCGAAACGCTGTCTCTTCTCATTCAGACGAGGAAACCAACTTATGTGGTTTCTGCCTTTTTTTTTTCTTTTTCCTGTATACCTATTGATTTCACAACGTTGCTTGTCTTGGGCGTCTTAGTTTCTTTTGAACATCCTGCCCGAACTCAAGGCACTGACTTGTTTTTTTGTTTTTGTTTATCTCAAGATTTTAACCGAACATAGCATAACAAAACACATTAAGACCAGGCACAAATCCCCGTATCAAGGCTGGACAAGACAAACCAGTAGAAGGGGAAAAGTACCCTGAGTAGACATAAGAGTCAGAGACAACTGCACTTCCACTCTAAGGCGTCCCACAAAAACCCCAAGCTGAACAAGCACAGCATGTATGTGCAGAGCACCTAGCACAGACCAAGGCAGGCTCCAGGATTGCTACTTCATGTCTCTGTGAGCCCCCACGAGCCCTGCTTAGTAGATTCTGTGGGATATGTCCTCCTGGTATCCTTGACTCCTCTGGCTACTAAAATCGCCCTCTTCTATGGGGTTCCCCAAGCTCTGCCTAATGTTTGGGGGAGGAGCTCTGCATCTGCTCCCATCAGCTGCTAGAGGAAATGTCCGACAGTGATTGGACTAGGCACCAATATATATGAGTATAGCAGATAATCATTAGGAATCATTTCATTGACTTGTTTTGTTGTTGTCAGTCATGTTTGGCTCTATCCTAGGGCTCTGCGCTATCTAGCTTCCGGCTTCCGGCTTCCGGCTATCCAGGCATGGGATCCCTCTGCTAGCCTGGGCCTCAAGTTAGACCAATCATTGGTTGGCCACTTTCACGGGCTCTGAGCCTTCACTGCCCACTCCCCTCCATACCGCCCCCCCCCCCAGCACATCTTGCAGGCAGGGCAGATTGTATATAGAAGGTTCTGTGACTCTGTTGGTGTCCCAGTCCCACCACTGGAAGTCTTGCCTGATTACATAAGACGGCTGGTTCAGGCTCCATATCCTCCATTGCTCGGAATCCTTGCTCAGGTCACCCTCATAGGTTCCAGGAATTCTTCACTGCACTAGGTTTCCACATGCCCCTCTGTACCTGAGTCATCTCTCGCTGTACTCTCCCTCCTCCACCCAATCCCTCCTGTTCCCATGCCCACCTACAGCTAGTCCACCAGCAACATCTATTCTGTTTCCTCTTCCTAGGGAGATCCGTGTATGCCCCAGAGCCCTCCTTGTCAATTAGCCTCTCTGGGTCTATGGCTCATAGTGTGATTATCCTTTACTTAACAGCTAATACCCACTTATAAGTAACTATATACTGTGTTTGTCTTTCTGGGTCTTGTCTCGCTCAGGGTATTTTTTTCTAATTCCATTCGTTTGTCTGCAAATTTTATAATATCTTTTTTTGCTAACATCTGAGTAATACTCCATTTGGTAAATGTACCACTTTTCTTTGTCCATTCTTCAGTTGAGGGACATCTAGGCTATTTGCAGTTTGTGGATATTATGAATAAAGCTTCTATGAACATAGTTGGAACATCTTTGAGGTATGTGAGGTATACGCCCAAGGATGGTAGAGCTGGGTCTTGAAGTAAATTGATTCCCAATTTTCTGAGAAACTACCATATTGATTCCCGTAGTGGCTATACAAGTTTGCACTCCCACTAGCAATGGAGGAATGTTCCCCTTGCTCCACATCCTTGCCAGCCTAAGTTGTTACTTGTGTTACTGATCTTAGCCATCCGGACAGGTGTTAAGTTGGAATCTCTAAGTCATTCTGAGTAGCATTTACCTGATGGTTAAGGATGTTGGGCATTTCTTTAAATGTTTCTCAGCCATTAGAGATCCGTCTACTGAGAACTCTAGGAAGTAGATCCTTAACTAGGTCAGTTGGTCAGTTGGCCATGTGGTCATCGTGGTGACTCTTAGGTGTTACAGCCCAGTAATGGTATCAACTGCTTTCCTCCTTGGAAGCATGCCTAACATCCCTGTTACCATGAAAACTAGCCCCCAGAAAGCAGGCTTTCAGGTCAGACCCGGTTAGGTTCTTCCAACTCTTGTGCCGGAAGAGTTTGTTTTCAGCCATAGGGACTTTATCTGCAACGGAAAGACCCCCGTTCCAGGGGATATCCTCGCTCCAGTCCCAGAATGAGACGATGCCCCAATAACTCGAGAGAAACCATTCTTGATGCAATATGCATGAGGTTTAATCAGGAAAAATCAACATGTTGAGGACAAACTCATAGGAGAGTGTCTTAGTCAGGGTTTCTATTCCTGCACAAAAATCATGACCAAGAAGCAAGTTGGGGAGGAAAGGGTTTATTCGGCTTACATTTCCATACTGCTGTTGATCACCAAAGAATGCTAGACTGGAACTCAAGCAGGTCAGAAAGCAGGAGCTTATGCAGAAGCCATGGAGGGAAGTTCTTTACTGGCTTGCTATGCTTGTTCAAACTTCTCTTTGTGAGACTTAACCAGAGAACAAAGTCTCTGCTGGGCTTTTCTGAAACTTCCTTTGTCAATGCAATTAATGCAATGAATCCAAGTCTCTTCACCTTAGCCTCAGGCAGACTTTTCAGACAAGGGCAAAAAGTAGCCACATTTTTCACCGAAATACCACAAAAACAGTCTTTATGCCACATACTGAAATTCTTCTCCTTTGAAATCTCTTGGGCCAGGTCAACACAGTTCAGGTTACTCTCAGCAACAAAGTCTTCCATATTCCTACTAGGATGACCCATGAAGCCACATTTAAAGCATTCCACTGTGTTCCAAATCCAAAGTCCCAAAATCCACATTCTTTCAAATAAAATCATGGTCAGGCCTATCACAACAATACCCCACTCCTGGTACCAACTTCTGTATTAGTCAGGGTTCTCTAGAGTCACAGAACTTACATATAGTCTCTATGTAGTAAAGGAATTTATTGATGACTTACAGTCTGCAGTCCAAATCCCAACAATGGTTCAGTAGTAGCTGTGAATGGAAGTCCAAGGATCTAGCAGTTGCTGAGTCCCACACCGCAAGAAGGCGAAAGAGCGAGAGCCAGACTCCCTTCTTCCAATGTCCTTATATGGTCCCCAGCAGAAGGTGTAGCCCAGATTAAAGGTGTGTGCCACCACACCTTTAATNCCAGATGATCTTTGACTCGGAGATCTCCCTGCCTTAATCTTCTGGATTCAATCACCACTGTGTCTCAAGATCTCCATACCAAGATCCAGATCAGAAACTTCTATCTCCCAGTCTCCAGATTAGGTTCACTGGTGAGCCTTCCAATTCTGGATTGTAGTTCATTTCAAATATAGTCAAGTTGACAACCAGGAATAGCCACTACAGAGAGCGACCCCCAAGCAGTTTCAACTGCAGGCTTTTAAAGGAAAGACCATAAGGGGGGGGGAGTTCACAAAGAAAGTTGAGTTTACAGCTTTTCTCTGGTGGAGCTGTATGGCTCATTTATGGCGTAGGGGTCATACACTATCTTTTGGTGCACATTCTTGGTCCCAAACACGGGGAGATGGGTGCCTGGCTGGGGCAACTGAGATAATTGCCTAGCTAGCTGTCAGGAGGAGGAACAGAAGACTCCTAGCTGCCCTTAGAGAACAAAGGCTCTTTATTGGCCACATTTCTAATGATCTGGGGAACAGGTTTTGGGGAGTGTTAAAGCTGGGGCTCCACACAACCTCTGAGAGGAAGCCCAGAGCAACAGCAGCACCCTGTATTGTTTGGGGGGTTTCTTAGACTGCACTGAAGTGCAACTAGAAGTGGGTTTCTTGTGCCTGACATTGGGAATTTTGCTAGGTAGTTTTTGGTTCTTGTGAGGATTACTGTCAATGTAGGTGGAATAACTTCAATTTTGTGTGTGTGTGTGTGTGTGTGTGTGTATATACATAGACTTAACATATATACAATTATAGGTAAATAAATAATAATATGGTTCCTTAATCTATTTGAAATGTAATTCACCATCGTCACAGCTTTTTAAAATAGGTCAAATCTAGATGAAATTATCAAAGTTGAGATGACAGTTTTCCCATGTATTAATTTGGAGAAAACAAGCTATTGCTTCTTTATTCCAGCTAACAGTGATATGTTTTTAAGCTTCATTCAAATAGCATAGCTAGTTCACTTGTAACATTTTCACAGCCTTCTGGATTAGATTTGCAATAGCTATTCTCCCACCCACAGCTTTAAGACTTAGCGGTTTCAGTTTTGTTTCTGTTCTGCTCCAGTGTCTTCACCTTAAAGCTTTCCATTTTTAACCCACTTTGTATGGTTCTGGAAGTGTAGAAGATACTGGAAGAGATCCAATGGACGTCAGAAAGGATGTTAGTGGTAGATTTGCTTAGGGGATGTTAGGTCACAGAAAGCAGAATTTAGCTTAAGGATCACTGCCTTCAAAATATCCCAGAAGTAAGTAGTCTGCTGACGAGCCGTTATGGGTCATTCCTATGGCAAAAGGAGACAACCCTGACTTTACCTTACTTCCCTACCTGAGAACAAGCCTCCCGTAGGCAACTCCATTGGGCAGGCAGCAATGCAGTCCTCATTAATGCCTGGCCTGTCATAAAACCCCAGTTCTCTTCTCTGCGGAAAGGATAATGCTGCTCAGTGGACAAGATGACCCTGGGTAACAACTACTTGAAAAAGAGAAACACTTAAAGAGATTCAGGCTGTGTAACCTACCATCTGCCCAAGTGGCTAGGCTTGCAGCATCTTGTCTCTGTTTAAATTGTTCAAAGAATAAATCAGGGACAGTACCTGAGACAGATTTAAGGAATCCGGATAGCATATGTGGAATGCATAAGCCTAAGGTGTGTATATAAGTTAGTAAAAACTTCTATTTGTGGCTGTTCTTCTTTGGGCAGTAGCTAGACCAGCAGTTCTCAATCAGTAAGTCATGACCCCATGTGAAAGACCTCTGTGGGGAGACCTCCCACACTAACCTCGAGATGGCGCACACCCAAGAATCAAGAAATACCATCTTGATGTAAACACACAAGGCAGTTTAATATCGGAACTCTGGGCTGACACATATCTCACACAGGAGACAGAGGGATCGACCATGAGGCTCAAAGGCTAGGGGTTTATATACAAAAGAATCAGGGGTAGGGGCATATCCGGCATGGTTTCACATAATTGGTTAGTTTAAAACATCAGCAAACAGTATGTGCAGGTCAGGGAGACTGTAATCTTAAATCCAGCCCAAGCCAAGAGAAAAGTGGAGACAGGGAGGCACTGGCTGGCTTACCTTGCATACCTCCCTTATCTTTATGGTCAGCCAGTTCCTGGGGCTAAACAGCCTTTGTTCTGGCCTGCTCTGTATTTCCTAGGCCTGGGATTCTCCTTTAATTAACTAACATGAGCTGCCTATGTCATGGATCTGAAATTTAATTCTTTCACAAGGGGGAGGGGTTGTCCAATGATCCTTTTACAGGGCTTTCATATCACATATCCTGCATATCAGATATTTATATTGAGATTCATAACTAGCAAAATTACGGTTTTGAAGTAGCAATGGAAATAATTTTATGGGTGGGGGTGGGGGTGGGGTCGCCATAACATTAGGAAGGCACTGAGCTGGACCCAGGCTCATCCTATTATTTTTTTCCTGAGTGTATGGAGTGAATTCTCACTGTGGAGAGAGGCATTGTCTTGCTATATTTTAAAGACAGTATCATAGGTGAACTGGGGCGGGCCTTGAACTTGCTATGTAGCTGAGGATGAACCCCAGTCTCTCCAGCTTCCACTTCCTGGGTGCTGGCATTGCGCAAATCCATCCCCACACCCAGCTTTCCTGAACCACACCCTCAGATGATTTAGGAAGAATACTAGCAACATTAATTTTGGTTGTTTTTCCACCAGCTTGGTGATATATTCCTAAGGATTATGCACTTGTGGAGCATTTTATCTAGTTAAGGAATCTGTGACTTGGAGCTAGAGATACTTTTCTGTTGTTTTCTGCTGGTGGGGGTTGAGCATCTCTAAAGGGATGAGGAGGGAAATTGTGCCTGGTACTGGAAACCTAGTCAACTCCCTGAGGTTAGTGAGGTTGCAAATCTTAGAGGAAAGCCTCCCCCTGCCATTCATTCAGCCAGCACAGCTCCTAACTGAACTTTAAACACGTTCTCTCTACACACAGGTAAGTGTGGTTCTCACACTTCCTCAAAGAAACAGAAAGCGGCACAGAAAACCACGAGAGTTGAATCAAGTGATCTAGGGGTGTACACACCCAACAGACTCATCTACAGCACAACTCCTACATCTATGGGATCCCAGAAGAGTGGGCAAAAAGAGTGTAAGAGCCAGAGCACTAGGATCGTTTGCAGTGAGTGTGCATCTCACGGGAATGATAGGGGAGTTTCAGCCACGATACTCAACAATATGGCTGCTTAAGCAAGACCTGAAGAGGAATGCCAACAGTCACATTAACATGGAAGTGAGCAGTCTCACAGGGTTCCACACATAGACGGAAAAACTACAGGCAACTAAGAACTGCTAAAAGCAGGAGAAAAGTATTCTCCTAAGCTTCCCAACTCATTATCCAGTATTAAGTGGTCAGTCCTAGGGGTGTGTATATATGTGGATATACATACACACACACACACACACACACACACACACACACATATGTACATATACATGTGTGCATATATACACATATATGTGTATGTATATGTATATATATATATATATATATGTAATAATAATAATCATTGGCCAAAAGGGACCAGGATTTCAAGAGGGAATGGAGGAAGGGGCACAGGAGAGGTATTGGAGAGAAGAAAGGGAAGGAGAAATGGTGTAATTGTATTTTAATTTTAAAATATTTTAAAATTTGTCTGGGCGTAGTGGTGCATGACATTAATTTCAGCACTCAGGAGTCAGAAGGAGGTGGATTTCTGTGAGTTTGAGGCCAAACTGATCTACATACCACCGAGTTCCAGAATAGCAAGGGCCATGCAGAGAGACCCTAGTCTCAAAAAAAGAAAAATTAAATAAATGAGAAGATAGCAAAATACATTTTAAAATGATTGTATACCTTCCAATTATTGAAGGAGAATGTATAAAAATGTATATGTAACTAAATAACATTGGATATAAAATGAAATACGGTAACAAAATAAACCAAAATGCCCATATATACTTTATTTGTTATAAATACTAAAGGAAGGAATTTTTTTTCAGTTTCTTAGCATTAAGCTATAGTTTTATTTTAGACTGTATAAGCACCTTCTCACAATATTATGAATCTCTTGGTATTTTTGAAATAGTGTATTAATTGTTGTGGTATGACATGAAATGTCTTCCATAGACTTATGCATTTGAATACTTAGTCCCTAGACTTGGAGGCATTTGGGAGGACCAGCCCTGAGGGAGGAAACAGGCCGCTGGGGCCAGTTCTGAGTGTTCAAAGTCTAGCTCATCTCTAGCTCACGCTCTCTATTTTGTGTTTGTGGCTGAGTACATGCTATCTCAGCTTCCTCCTCCTGTCACCATGTTTACCTCTATACCTGTGCTTGCTGCCACACCTCCTTGCCATGACAGATTTATTTATTTATTTATTTATTTATTTATTTATTGGTTTTTTTGAGACAGGGTTTCTCTGTGTAGCCCTGGCTGTCCTGGAACTTACTTTGTAGACCAGGCTGGCCTCGAACTCTGAAATCCGCTTGCCTCTGCCTTCTGGGTGCTGGGATTAAAGGCGTGTGCCACCACGCCTGGCTCGCCATGACAGATTCTTATCCATCTGGAACCAGCGCCAAAACAAAAAGTTTCTTCCATAAGTTGCCTTGGCCATGGCGTTTTATTACAGCAACAGAAAAGGAGCTAAGAGGGTAGGGTATCAAATAGAAATATTATAATAAAATTCTTCCCCAAATGTCAGGCAGTATATAGCTTCTAATATTTTTCCATATTAACAATTTTTACTAAGACATTTATGTAAGAACTTCCATGTCATCCCTTGTCACATAAACAGATTATCCTAAAAGTCAGTTGCTCAAACCCAGTAATGTTTAGGGATTGATATCCAGAATAAATTAAGTTTTAAAAAAAGAACTTAAACAGATATTTCCCTAAGGAAGGTACACAAATAACCAATAAGCACATGGGGAATATATTTCATAACCACTAGTCTTCGTGGGAAGATAAACCGTAACCACAGTGAACGTCAGCAACATGGCAGAATAGGAAGCCTCAACCCTCCTCCTCCTGCAGAAATGTCCATTCAAGAAAATCGCACATGGGCCAGCAGAGATGGCTCAGAAAGTAAATGTGATTCTGTGTGGAAGGAGAGGAGCAACTCCTAAAAGCTGTATTCTGACTGCCACACAAATGCCGAAACACATGCATCACATACAAACATATAAACACACACAAAACACATATCATCATCATCATCATAAATTTAAGCAATAATTGTAAATCACAGTTCACAGTTCTCTGTGTGAGAAATCTGCATCAAAGCCAGAGGGAACATTTGCAGCACACTGATGCAGGAGTTTGGTCCCTTGGTTGAGCATCCCACAGTTGGAATGATTTCCTAATACTTGGATAATCCCAGGGGGAGAGACAGAGATGGACCGTGTATGCTCCAATTCAGGAGAATGGCTACTTGAGGAAATTACTTGTGTCTTGTCCATCTCACAGATCTGAGATCTCACAGAATACTTTAAATGACCAGAAAAACAGAGAGCAGAAGAGAGCAGAGAGCCCCACTGCTCCAGAGAGCCCTCAACACACCAGACACGGGCAGATATTGCATCAGACTGGCTCTCACGGATAAGACTGGAGCAAGCATTTAGTGTTCCTATTTTGTGGGGGATGGTATTTATGAGGTTTTGGTTTCCTTTATGAATGCTTTTGTGCACTGACAGGACCTAGCATACTGTAGCTACCTGAGGGCTGCTGGGAAGAAATGAAGGGGTGGGTACTGCTCCAGCAGACTTGGGGTACAGCAGCGGGGCATGCATCTTGGTGAGCCCTTCTTTGAGGGGAAATAAGAAAGCAGGTATTCAGTATTCCAACATTTTATGAGTCTGGCCAAGGAACTCTGTATTAATTAATTTTCTTATTGTTTTAACCAAGATGCCAGAGGGAAAAACTTCAAGGAAGAATTGTTTATTCTTGACTCATGGTTCAGTCTATGACTCTCCTGCACTTTAGTAGACTATCTTGGCTGTGGAAGCGCAAGTGTGGAAATTTGTTAATTTTACAAGGGACAGAAAACAGTAAAGGATGATACAGGAAGAGGTCAGAGCAAGACCTTTCTCTAAAACATCCCCCAGTGTCTTACATTCCCCAACTCAGTCACACCTACCTTACATCCCCTCCAAACATTAGCATCATAGTATGCATCCATCAAAGAATTAACCCATCCATTAGGTGGTGACCCTCATGAACTAACCCTTTCTGGAAATGCACTCCCAGAACTCAATCCAATCAAATTCATGTTAACCATCAGAAACTTGTTTCTGTATGATCTAAGGTCAGGCAGTACCAGGACACAACGTTCTCCAGATGATCAAAGGCTGCTATGAGCCAAAATGCTACCTGTGCGTTATTATCCATAGGACATAGTTCAATAGACCCCAGAGGGACTGTGCTCATCAAACTTCCCCTCACTGTGGTGAACACCTGAAAGGAACAATTTAAAGGGGAAAAGACGTATTTGGGGTCAGAGATGACGCCTTTCCTTTGGCATCTTGGTTAAAACAAGAAGAAAGTTAATTAATACAGAGTTCCTTGGCCAGACTCATAAAATGTCAGAATACTGAATACATGCTCTATTACTTCCCCAAAGAAGGGGTCACCAGGATGGCTGGTCCATATCTGGGTTGTGAACTAAGGTAGGACAGGGCAGCAAGAGCACTTGGAAGAGGATGCTTGCCCCAGGAAAAGCAAAACAGGGGTGGGGGAGGGGCAGACAAGATGTCTACCCCCTACCTAGGCCCACTTCCTCTAACTAGACCTTTCCTTTTCTTTTTTCGGCCTCCTGTCATATTATGAATCCAATGCACTGGTCGTAGCTCTCAGGATTCAGTCATAGTCCCAAAGGCTACTGGCTGATAGAGAGCCCCCAGCATAAGGGTCTGTAAGTGACATTTCATATTCAAGCCATAACACTCCATCTCATCTCATCTCAAAGGCTCATGTTCATCTCATACTGAAAAAAAAAATGTATTAGGTTTATCCCTACGCATCTCCATAAACACGCAGCTCCATCTTTTCTCAAAATTCCAAGTTCAAAGTCTCCATAGAGGCCAACATCTAGCTGTGATCTTCTGTAAAAATAGGAAAGATGGTGTATTTTGAACATATAGGGAAAACATCTCCATCATAAAGGAAGGGTGAGAAGAGAGACAATGTTAGCAATGGTAACCAGACACAAACATTAGCAAGCAGTTGAAGCAGATACCTGTGAGGGAAATCCCCTATACAAACACACAGACACTGGGACACTCAGGCACATGGGCAGTTTCCTTTACGTCTTAACTTCTTACTTTGTACTCTTTACTGTGACTTTACTTTTACTTTCAGCCCCCCCCAGACTCCTCCCCCCTGACCCCCCCCCGCCCGCCCAAAAAAAACCGTTTGACCTAAAACAAAATGACAGGATACTTTCAAGGTGAGTTAACATTTCCCTTAGGGATGAATAAATTACCAATCCCCCAACAATTTATTCCTCACTTTCCAGGGGTTCTGTGATAGAAATCGTTTTTTTTCTGAAATTACTTATACCTGACTGGGATTGGTGGGGGGTCTGCCGCAGCTTCCTAACATAGAAGAATGAAATGTTGCAATGCCAACGTGAAGGTTCAGGGGGGTCTCGAGCAACTGCAGCATCATTGTGAGAGTTCTCTTGGTCATCGGTTTGCTGTAGCTATCATCCCGCTTCTCTGGAAACAGTGTTCTGTGTTAGTTGCATTTGCATTTCTGTATGAACTACATGACAAAACCATTGAAAGGAAGGGAAATTTATTCAAGGCCACAGTTTCAGAAGGCCAGGGACCAGCTCTCTTGGTGCTGTGTGCACAGGGCATTGTAGTTCTGGGAGGGGATGTGTGATGGGGGAGTTCCTTCGGGTCACAGCAGCAGGAAGCAAAACCACTGAGGAAGAGGAACCTGGGAAAGGATGGTGTCCCTCAGCATACAACCCCTGGGAGCTGCTTCTCCAGCCTCGCCTCACCTCCTAACATTCCCAGAGCCTCTGAAAACAGTGGGCAGTGTATACTACGTTCATTTTTATATGTTCTTTGCCAAGTATGTTGGCATTAAAGTTCAGACTTTTTTCCAACCTCCCTTAGTCTGACAGAGTCTTAGTTCTTGGTTAGAAATGTAACTTTTTTTTTTTTTCTAGTTTCTGAGGTTACAGTTCAACAGGCAGCTTAGCTCCCGTGACATTGGCTTCGCTACCTGGCCATGTTAAGGAATAATTAAGTTCTCAGGTCAGAAGTTGTTCACTTCTGGGCTTTCTTGTTCACTGACTTAAAGCACTTCCTAACTAATGGGATAAAAATCTCTCATTCAGACGATAGTAGAGGGATTCTTGTTAATCCACAAAGTTGTATTTGCTGCTGCTGTGGTTAAGACAGTGAATAATATGTCCAAAACCTTTCTAGCAATGCCCGTGCTGCAGTACGGGCTACTTGCCCAGGCCGTTCTCGGAATGTATGCTTGGCTTTGGGTTCCTCTGCATATTTTTTTCTGAGTCCTCACTTTGCAGTGCTTCCCCCAAAGTTCTGAAAGAATCTGAATCACATAATTTATCTAACTGCACCCCTGTCTTCCTTGTTAGGATGGTATCCGACTCAACTTATTTCAAAGATTCATTCTTAAGGTTCAAAATCTCTTCTGCTTGATCTAGGTTTTTATTGAAGTTGTCATCTATACTTAAAAAACAATCTTCTATTGAATTCTTCAGCTGGTGATATTTCAGTCTGGTTCTTTTTTTTTTTTTTTAATGATCTCTACCTCTGTGTTTAAGTTTTAATTCTGATAATTTTTCTGGTGCTTAATTCAGATATATTTCCTGGTATGGTTGAATTGTCTATTCCTTTTAGTCTTGAAATGTTTCCTTGGACTTCTTATTTTGAATTATTTCTGGGCATCTTGATGAATGTCTTTTTCTTTTCATCTGTTCCTTGAGTTATTGTGCTCCATTTGAAGTACCATGTTAATTAATTTTTTGGAGGTTCTAGTATCAGTGAATTAGCATTTGGACACCTGGCTGATCTGTTATCTATATGTATTTTATAGGGTGGCTTTCTTTTTTTTTTTTTTTTTTTTTTTTTTATATAGGGTGGCTTTCATAGTAAAAGATTGTCTCTTGAAGATTTAAGGAATCATTTTTGTTGGTTACCTTTTTTGGCTTTACCAGGACACAGTAGTATCATCTCTGTGTACCTTCTTTAGCTGCAGTTGTTAGCTTTGGGTTCGGTTCATGTAGTAATAGGGCAAAGGAGGCCTTCAGTCTCCACAGGACACTGGGATAGGATCCCTCCAATGGAGCAGTGCATACAATACCAGAAATTGACACCTGCTGACCAGACATTCCAGGGGGCCCAGACAGCTATAAAGCAGCACTTCTAATGGTGAGAACAAATTCCCATTGGCCATGCAGTATTAGGGAACACTAAGGCTGGGAGGGGGGGTGCTTTTCTGTCTAAAGGCTACTTGAATGCCTTTGCAAAGCTTTTTGGGTAATGATCTGCTAGATACAGGCTTCCCAGCTCCTTCCCTTAGCTGAGGATGTTGAGCAGGGCCACCTAGTTGCTCCTCAAAGGCTGGGTGTATGGGTGGGCTTCCTGGCTATTTCTCAGAGGTAAGAGCTTGAGTCCACCTACGTGGTAGACAGGGCTGACTGAGCTTCTAGGACAGCTTTGCCTGCTGTTTCAGAGGACTATGAAGAGGCAGACTCTTAAGATAACACTGCAACAGGGGCCTGGGGTGGGGTATGCACAACGTAGCTTTTTCTCTATCTCTATTTGCATCCCATACTTGGCAAGGGGCCTATGAGGGTAGCAGGTCTCTCCTAAAGCAGCAACCTCAGGTGTTCTATAAGAAAATCTCATCTGGTCAGCATCAGCCTCGGACCACCTTGGGAATGAACTCGGCGGAGGGTCCCACGGTCCCCAGAGGACTCTCCATGCCCCAGGTGCCCTAGCACACCCAGGATCTTAGGATCACAATGCAACATCTGTTCCAAAACAACCATGAGGGGCCTGTGCCAGCAGGAGTAGGGACACAGGAAATCTGCCTGACCAGCAGCTCAGATTCCTTCCGGTTGGCACTGGTCCACCTTGGTTTCAAACACAGCAGACAAGGTCCCCCAGAGGAGGTACCACTTCCAGGTGCTGCAACATGCCCAGGATCCCAGGATCCCAGGAGCTTGGTCTCAACAGGATCTCAGGGTCTCAGAGGAAGCTTGACTGCCAAGAACTGACACACCCAGAATCTCAGGTTCACAGGATCCTGGAATCACAGGATCACAGAGAAGGTTGGACTCTGAGGAGCTCTGAATCAACAGGGATTACAGGAAGGACAGGCTCCAAGTAGATATACTGAGGGCAGCAAGCACTTGAGATAATCAGATGGCAGGAGGCAAGTATAAGAACAGAAGCAACAGAAACCAAGGTTACTTGGCATCATCAGAACCAAACTCTTCCACCATAGCAAGTCCTGGATACACCATCACACCAGAAAAAGCAAGATATGGATCTAAAGTCACTTAAGAAGGAAATGAATAACTCCCTTAAAGAAATACAGGAGAACACATCCAATAAGGTGAAAGAAATGAACAAAACCATCCAGGATCTAAAAATGGAAGTAGAAACAATAAAGAAATCACAAAGGGAGACCACGCTGGAAATAGAAAACCTAGGAAAGAAGTCAGGAGCCATTGATGCAAGCATAACCAACAGAATACAAGAGATAGAAGAATGAATCTCAGGGTCAGAAGATACCATAGAAAACATTGACACAACAATCAAAGAAAATGTGAAATGTAAAAAGATCCTAACCCAAAACATCCCGGAAATCCAGGACACAATGAGAAGACCAAANCTAAGGATAATAGNTATAGAAGAGAATGACGATTCCCAACTTAAAGGGCCAGTAAATATCTTCAACAAAATCATAGAAGAAAACTTCCCCAACCTAAAGAAAGAGATGCCAATGAATATACAAGAAGCCTACAGAACTCTAAACAGATTGGATGAAAAAAGAAATTCCTCCTATCACATAATAATCAAAACACCAAATGCACAAAACAAGGAAAGAATATTAAAAGCAGTAAGAGAAAAAGGTCAAGTAACATATAAAGGCAGACCTATTAGAATTATACCTGACTTCTCCCTAGAGACTATGAAAGCCAGAAGATCCTGGGCAGATGCCTAACAGACTCTAAGAGACCACAAATGCCAGCCCAGTCTACTATACCCAATAAAACTCTCAATTACCATAGATGGAGAAACCAAGGTATTCCATGACAAAAATAAGTTTACCCAATATCTTTCCATAAATCCAGCACTTCAACGGATAATAAAGAGAAAACTTCAACACAAAGAAGGAAACTAAGCTCGAGAAAAAGCAAGAAAGTNATCTTTCAACAAACCTAAAGAAGATAGCCACATGAACAGAATTCCAACTCTAGCAACAAAAATAACAGGAAGGAACAATGACTTTTCCTTAATATCTCTTAATATCAATGGACTCAATTCCCCAATAAAAGGACATAGACTAACAGACTGATTATGTAAACAGGACCCAACTTTTTGCTCCATACAGGAAACCCACCTCAGAGACAAAGACAGACACTACCTTAGAGTGTCTTAGAAAACCAATTTTACAAGTAAATGGTGCCGAGAAACAAGCTGGAGTAGCCATTGTTTGGAATAAAATCAACTTTCAACCTAAAGTTCTCAAAAAAGATAAGGAGGGACACTTCTTACTCATCAAAGGAAAACTTTACCAAGATGACGCCCAATTCTGAACATCTATGCTCCAAATGCAAGGGCATCCACATCCAATAAAAAAACTTTGCAAAAACTGAAAGCACACATTACACCTCACACAATAATAGTGGGAGACTTCAACACTGCATTCTCATCAATGGACAGATCCTGGAAACAGAAACTAAACAGAGACACGGTGAAACTAACAGAAGTTATGAAACCAATGGATTTAACAGATATCTATAGAACATTTCATCCTAAAACACAAGGATATACATTCTTCTCAGCACCTCATGGTACCTTCTCCAAAACTNACCATATAATCAGTCACCAAACAGGCCTCAGCAGATACAAAAATATTGAAATAATCCCATGCACCCTATCAGATCACCACAGACTAAGGCTGATCTTCAATAACAACATTAATAATAGAACCTCCCCCCCACATATGTGGAAGCTGAACAACAATCTACTCAATGATAACTAAGTCAAGGAAGAAATAAATAGAAAAATTAAAGACTTTAATGAAAATGAAGCCACAACATACCCAAACTTTATGAGACACAATAAAAACAGTCCTAAGAGGAAAACTCATAGCTCTGAGTATCTCCCAAAAGAAACTAGAGAGAGCATACACTAGCAGCTTGATAGCACACCTGAAAGCTCTAGAACAAAAGGAAACAAATACACCCAAGAGGAGTAGACAGCAGGACATAATCAAACTCAGGGCTG
>NC_034601.1:31671589-31690598 GCF_900095145.1 Mus pahari
ACAGACATGTAGATCAGTGGAACAGAACTGAAGACCCAGAAATGAACACACACACACCTATGGTCACTTGATCTTTGACAAGGGAGCTAAATCCATGCAGTGAAAAGAAGACAGCATTTTCAACAAATGGTGCTGCCTCAAATGGAGGTTAGCATGTAGAAGAATGCGAATTGACCCATTCTTATCTCCTTGTACAAAGCTCAAGTCTAAGTAGATCAAGGACCTCCACATAAAACCAGAGACACTGAAACTTATAGAGGAGAAAGTGGGGAAGATCCTCGAAGATATGGGCA
Source organism: Mus pahari (assembly GCF_900095145.1). Lineage (NCBI taxonomy): Eukaryota > Metazoa > Chordata > Mammalia > Rodentia > Muridae > Mus > Mus pahari. The sequence goes on from NC_034601.1 coordinate 31,671,883, forward strand.
CAGGGGAAAGATGAACAGGATAGCAATGGCTTGTGCTGTAAGATCAAGAATCGGCAAATGGGACCTCATAAAATTGCAAAGCTTCTGTAAGGCAAAGGACACTGTCAGTAAGACAAAAAGGTCACCAACAGATTGGGAGAAGATCTTTACCAATCCTAAATCTGATAGGGGGCTAATTTCCAATATATATAAAGAACTCAAGAAGTTGGAATCCAGAAAACCAAATAACCCATTAAAAAATGGAGTACAGAGCTAAACAAAGAATTCTCAACTGAGGAATACCGAATGGCTGAGAAGCACCTAAAAAAAATGTTCAACTTCCTTAATCATCAGGGAAATGCAAATCAAAACAACCCTGAGATTCCACCTCACACCAGTCAGAATGGCTAAGATCAAAAACTCAGATGACAGCAGATGCTGGTGAGGATGTGGAGAAAGAGGAACACTCCTCCATTGCTGGTGGAACTGCAAGCCTGTACAACTACTCTGGAAATCAGTTTGGTGGTTCCTCTGAAAATTGGACATAGTTCTACCGGAAGATCCAGCAATACCAATCCTGGGCATATACCCAGAAGATGCTCCAATATGTAATAAGGACACATGCTCCACTATGTTCATAGCAGCCTTATTTATAATAGCAGAAGCTGGGAAAAACAGATGTCCCTCAACAGAGGAATTTATACAGAAAATGTGGTACATTTACACAATGGATTACTACATAGCTATTAAAACCAATGAATTTATGAAATTCTTAGACAAGTGGATAGATCTGGAAGATATCATCTTGAGTGATGTAACCCAATCACAAAAGAACATACATGATATGCACTCACTGATAAGTGGATATTAGCCTAGAAGCTCAGAATCCTTCTTAGAAGGGGGAACAAAATATTCATGGAAGGAGTTACAGAGACAAAGTTTGGAGCAGAGACTGAAGGAGTGATCACCCAGAGACTGTCCCACTTGGGCAGATGCCAACAAGAGACTGCTGACAGGAGCCTGATATCGCTGTCACATGAGGGCCTCTGCCAGTGCCTGGCAAATACAGAAGTGGATGCTCACAGCCATCCAGTGGACTGAGCACAGGGTCCCCAATGAAGGAGCCAGAGAAAGTACCCAAGGAGCTGAAGGGGTCTGAAGCCCTATAGGAGAAACAACAATATGAACTCATCAGTACTCCCAGAGCTCCTTGGAACTAAACCACCAATCAAAAAAACATATGGTGGAACTTGTGGCTCTAGCTGCATATGTAGCAGAGGATGGCCTAGTCAGTCATCAGTGGGAGGAGAGGCCCTAGGTCCTGTGAAGGTTCTATGTTCCAGTATAGGGGAATACAAGGACTAGGGACTGGGAATGGGAGTGGGTGGGTTGGGGAGCAGGGGGAGGGAGGAGGGGATAGGGAATTTTCAGAGCGGAAACTAAGAAATGTGAATAAAGAAAATATCTAATAAAAAAGGAAAAACATGGAAATCTCTTGTGATTCAGACATGGTCCTGACTTGGGAGAGTGGAACAGTGACTGATGGATGCATCCTTCCCTCATTTGTAAGGCCACCATGCAGCTCTGTGCTTTACAGCATCTCAGCCATATCTTCACTGTAGTCAGGTGTTCTGCTTCAGATCCTGCATCGAGATGGGTCTTCTTTGGTTTGGGTCCTTCCTAATAGAGTCTATCATGGCTACTCTTGATTGCCAACTGCTTGACTGGCGCTTGAATGACTTAGCAGGCAAGCCCCCAGACACACCTCTGAGGGATCATTTAGTTTTAAGTTCGCTTTGGGGCTTGCCTGTAAGGGACTATCTTGATTAGTTTAATTAAGGTGGGAAGCACCACCTTAACTGTATGGTACCATTGCATGGACCTGGGTCCTGGGGTCCTGGACTGAACAGCCAAGAGAAAGCAAGCTGAGCACAAGCGTCCATGTCCTCCTGCTCCTGGCCACAGATTAATGCAAATAGCTGTCTCAGGATGGACCATCTTCCTTCAAACTGTAAGCTCAAATACATTTCTTCAGATTGCTATTGGGAACTATTTTGCACCTGAAACCGACGCATAGAGAAATGTACCCACCATGGCTCATTGTCTATTTTGCTGCAGCTGTGCCTGTTGGAGTAGTCACAATGGCAAGGGAGGGTCTCTGATATTCTAATTAGGTTTCCATTTCAACCAGACACTGCTTCTTAGAAGCCTTCACTGATGCTACCGCCCTTCCTCCACATTCAGTGTTAATTCTAAACTCTGTTCCTTCCTTTCTCCCAGGTGCAAACACTTTCCCTTTTGCTCCTCCCAGTAGCAAGTGTGTCTCTAAACTGCCTAAGGATACAATGTTTCCACATGTCTATGCTGCTTAAGCATTCTGTCATAGAGCGATAGGCTAAGACAGGATAGATAGGACAGGTGGATTCTTGGTAGAAGATGGTATTTATCATTCTCCTCATCTAACCAAGGAAAGGGGCAAAACTTGAACTGGGTCTTACAATTTTCTTTGTGAGCTCTCACTAGGATCCTAACAAACAAAACTCTGCAAACAGGTGTAAACACCCTGAGTTCACTATATCACCAGCCGCACCCAACTTTTAGCAATTTACTATAAAGTTTAGGCGAGGAGCTGGAGAGATGGCTCAGTGATTAGGGCACTCACTAAGTGGCCTTACAGAGGACTCGGGTTCAATTCCCAGCACCCACATGGAGGCTCACAACCATCTGTAACCCCAGTTCTAGAGGATTTGATACCTTCTTCTGGCCAACACCCACACACATAAAATAAATAAGTGCATCATCATAAATGAATAAATAAATAAATAAATAAATGTCCAGGCGATGATTGTTGCTGGTTTAGATGACATCTGAAGGAGCCCAGGTCTGGTTTTCCAGATACAATCAGTGCCTTCCCAGATCTCGCTAAATGTTTTTGCTCTGTGACCTTAGCCTCTTAAGAAGTCAAAAGTTTCATTAGCTTGCATTTTTTTCCAGTTACATTTTTGAGAGGGTGGGAACAACTCTATTTCTAGCTCTCTATATCTTTAAGAGAAAGACAGAATTAACTTCCATGATTTTCCATATATATAATATATAAATAATAATAATTAAAATAAATAAATAATAAATAATAATTCCATATAAATATATGGCTCCCCATAAAATCTGACCAAGCATGCTGTATGCCCTTAAATCCCAGCAGAAGCAAGTGGATCTCTGTGAGTTTTAAGACCAGCTTGGTCTACATAGTGAGATTAGCCAGTGAGACCATGCCAAAAAAACTTGGTTTTTTTGGTCAAAAATATATTCTGACACAAGAGTTTTCTGGATACACATAAAATAAGATGTTTGGATGTTTTCACACACACAAGAAACAAGTGTTAAATGTCACAAAAACAAATAAAAAGTGTCAGCTCATCAACCAGTATTGGTAAGAGAACAAAAAGGCAAGCTACAACCCAAAAGCTCTTTAAAAACAGACTTTTATGGGTGCCCTACAATCCCTTATAGGAAGAAAGAAAACTGAATAGACAAGACTGCAGGAAATGATACCTAAATGTTCAAATCTCAAAAAAAAAAAAAAAAAGGTATCTAAAAGTTCAAAAGCCCAGTTACCACAAAAAAAAGCACTCCACTTCCTCAGTCATCAGAAATGCAAATTCAAACCACAGTGTATGTAGTAGCTCACCCACCCTTAGGGCTAAAACTGAAAATTCTGTTGATTCTAAATGTCACCACGGCACAAAATCTCAAACACAACTGGTTGGAGAATAAAAAAAAGTGATATCCACTAAGGTTGAGCATGTGCACAGAAAGTGTTCAGGGAACACAGCTTACCAACTGGAGGCAATGCATATGTGTCCATGCTGTCCCCGTGTGTCAGGACTGTGTGGGAGACTCAGATGCATGCTTTCAGGCTGATGCTCTCTCATGAGGTTTCAGTAGATACCCGCTCTCTGCAGACTTGAATAGAATTGGAGACCTTCCCTTTTGAGATGACTCAGTCACACGACTGTCCCCAGAAGGCCTTGGCTCCTCATCGTATAGACCTCTCTAAAGACCAGCTCAAAGGTTCTCCTGGAATGACAACTGCTTTCCCACAGTTACAATGCCTATTTGATCTATTTTTTGACACAACACACCATGACTTCTATTCTGTTCATTAGATGTGAGTCACTTACAGCTCACGTGTGAGGGTTACAGATTTAGAAAGCTTCTGAAGGGAGGAGGATTGAAGAATTTAGGGCTTACCTTAAAACTGGCACACTTATTCAGTGATCCATTTTTTTTTAAGCTTTAGCTACAGAACCAAAAGTAGTGTGTACCTAGAAAGATGTACAAAATATTATGCCATCATTCATAATAGCCAAAGAGAAACAACATCAATGTCTGTCAATAATAGCTTGACTAAAAAAAATTTAGGATACTAAAATGGATCACTATTCAGAAATGAAAATAAACTATAAATACATCTAAGTCCTCTCCCCCAGCTTTGAGACTGGGTTACTCTTTGTAGCCTTGCCTGTCCTGGAACTCACTGGCCTCAAATTCATAGAGATCTACCTGCCTCTGCTTCCTGAATTCTGGAATTAAAAGTGGAATTACATTTTAAACATAGATGGATCCCACTACTATATAATTAGGCAAAAGGGACACACCCAAAATATGAACTAGATTATTTTTATATAAACATTAAAAGGACTCAAAACTAACCTATACTGTAAGATGTGAAGATGGTACTTACCTTCAGAATAGGAGGGAGGAACTGATTAAGAAGGCTTATGTGGAAAGGACGGAGGTGTAGCTCAGTTGGAAGAGTGTTTGCCTAGCATGCACAAAGCCTTAGATTTGATTGACAGCACCACATAAAACAGCTATGATGGGGAATACCTATAATCCCAGCACTTGGGCAGTAAAGGCAGAGGGATTAGAAGTTCAAGATCATCCGAAACTACGCAGCAAGTTTGAAGCCAGTCTGGAATATATGGGTCCTGTCTCAGATCAATACAATGCATTACAACACAACACAACGCAACACAACACAACGCAACACAATGCAATGAAGTGCAATACAATACAACACAATGTTTATGGATGCTACTAGAAGCTTCCTGAACGGCAATGCTGTTCTACATCTTGTCCCCAGTGTTTGTGGGCAAAGATGTTTTCACATCATGGCAGTCCATGGAGCCCTACATCTCTATTTTATGTATGTTTACACACACACAAATAATCATTAAGTAAAACAAAATAGGTACATACACACTGATTTGGGTTTCTGAGTAATCAGTTTGTAATATTTGCTAATATATAACAGTGGTTATATCGTAGTCTGATTATGTTGTCATAAAAACCCACTGTAAACCAGTGATATGACTTGGCTGATAAAGGCACTTGCCATCCATATGAGGCCAATACTATACCCCACATGGTGGAAGAAGAGAACAGATTCCCCTAAGCTGTCCTCTGCATGTGCATATCCCCAACTCCCCAAATCAGTAAATAAATAAATGTAATGAAAATATTTTTTAAAAAGAAATCTATGTAGAGCAGGTAGTTTATAAATACTAAAGACTCATTTCTCAGTGTTTTGAGGGCTAGGAAATCCAAAGTCAAGGTGCCCACACATCCAGTAAAGGCTGGAGTGCCCACCCATCTTCTGGTCTTTAAATGGTAGGACATGAAAAGGAGCTCTCTGAGGTGTGCCTTAAAAAGGCACCAGTGTCGTTTGTGAGGGTGTCACCTCATGGTCTAACCACCTCCCCCATTCATCTTCACGATCGCATCTCCAAGGACTGCCACATTAGGGACTAAATTCCAGTAGAGAGCTTGTGTAGAGGCATAAACATCCTGTTAATGGCAGCAGGTAAATAGACTTCAGCAGACGTTGAGGCATAGTTTACACCAAACTCTGGTGGGATCAGTCTGTGAGGCATACAGTTTACACCAAACTCTGGTGGGATCAGTCTGTGAGGCATACAGTTTACACCANGGATCAGTCTGTGAGGCATACAGTTTACACCAAACTCTGGTGGGATCAGTCTGTGAGGCATACAGTTTACACCAAACTCTGGTGGGATCAGTCTGCCCCCCTGTAATTTTACCACGGTAGTATGCCAGTTCCAGAAACAGCCATTGAATCATTTGGTTCAGTGATTTTTTTCAAAACAATCCTTCTGAAAGAATTCAGAACTGCCTGGAACATAGTGTGGAAGCCACTGCTGTACCTACCCACCCAACACTGCAAATAGAGAAGAGAGGGTGGAGAGACTCTGTTAGTTGCATTCCTTATACAAGTCCTGGATGGAAACATCCTGAGATTCACTCCAATCAGAGTGTAGGAGGAGTATGTCACATTGTTCTGGAAGAGAAGGAAGAAGGAGAAACTTGCACATTACAAGTCTTGAAATTCTCCCATTCTGTCAGCATAGACGTTGGCAACGTGGTTACCAGTAAGAGCTGATTCTATTGGAAAGTGTTCCGTCTAGGGACTGCCCTGGGGAATGCCCTATGCGGATGCAGATATGTAGGACGTTCATTCAGTTCACCCTTCACTTAGACTGTCCACTCTGACTGTGCATTGCAGCCGCCTGAGAACATGCTAAATACACTTGCATGACTTTCCCATAGAACAAATCGTATGCTCTGAAGCTCGCTTGGCTGCCTGGCTAGTCTGACCCTCCTCACACCTTTAAAGAAAATGTTCATACAGTGGCTGCTCATCAAAAGGGCTAAACAGAAAACTGGGCCCTGCCAGAGAGATGCAAAGCATGGGGATAATGGTGTATTGGTGGTGGTGGTGGTGGTGGTGGTGGTGGTGGTGGTGGTGGTGGTGGTGGTGGTGGACATCCTTCTTGGGCCTTGTTCAAGGGATAAGCTCATAGACACTGAAAAAGAAACCACTAGAAAACTCAATATTTGTTTGCAGTGAGTAGTGGCAAGATTGAATAGAAGGAATTTACGTTAGAATAATCACGTCTTCCATTTGGGTCTAGTTGAGGACACAGACACACAGACAGGGGAGCAGAGAAACACTTGAGTGCCATTTTTTTCTCCACTATCTTTGTATTCTCTCTGTATAGTCTCTCTGTGTATAATCTCTCTGTGTGTGTATTCTTTCTCTGTATTCTCTTCTATATTCTCTCTGTGCGCTCTCTCTCTCTCTCTCTCTCTCTCTCTCTCTCTCTCTCTCTCTCTCTCTGTGTGTGTGTGTGTGGTGTATGTGTATGTATGATCTCTGTATTTGCTACTGTAACCTGAGAACTCCAAGCTCTGTAACTCAGCCACAGTGTGATATGAAAGTTTTCTTTACTGTCAATGAGATAGAAAAATAAACATTTAAAAAGGAAATGTTTTATTTTTGACTTACAGTTTTGGAGATTTGAGTCCATGATTGATTGCTCCATTATTTGGGGCTTCTGGGGGTACTGCACATCATGAAAAGAGCACATGGCACATGGTGGCACAAATAGCTCATGGCACAAAAGTGAAAGTGAGAACTTAAAGGGTCTTCCTCTCTACCTGCTTTGGGAAACAGCTTTTCATCTAGGATGGCTCTATCTGCTCCCTTACCTTTCTTTGGCAGATTTTCCAGGTTTCCGACATTTCCGATGTCCTGGGGTCTCTGTTGCAGCTTGGCTTAACTGTCACAGATTCATACTTACCCTTTCAGGGGCATCCTGCAGGCACACTGACCTTGCTACCCTGTGCTTGGTTTTCCATACTTTTTTTTAGATATCTAGGTGGAAGCTTTCTGCCTTCCTAGAACACCACCATCACATGGGTGATTCCAGCTCAAGCAAAAGCCAGATCTTCTTGGATCATTATTATAGTGGGTTGCGAGTTATCTGAATAACAACAACAACAACAACAACAACAACAAGTAAAATGACTCACAGGATGATAGATAACCTATAACCTCCTAGACATCCCTGGACCAGCAGAGTACCCGAGGGGTGCTATCTTGTAAAGGAAACTGTACCCTGGAGCCTGAGATAGATGTTGTTTTGCTAATTTTCAAGACATCTCAAAACATCTCTTTTATTGTGCCAGTACAAAGCACTTGGTTTTTGGTTTGCTTTTTTTTTTTTTTTTTTTTTTTTTTTTTTTTTTTTTTTTTTTTTTAATTAATGCTGTTAATCTCTTTAACACCCATGCCCTCCTTGGCCTCAACTTTAAGCACACTTCTTTTCTGGAAAAAGTTGTAAATTTTTCAAAACTTTCTGTTCTGTTTTTGCTTCTGATTCTCACTGAAAATCTACCAGAACAAGCCACTAAGCCCATGCTATAGCCTGTATGCTTCACTGACTTGAAATGTCCTCTGCCAGATTAAGTAGTACATCACCTTTTCCAAATCTCGGGGCATAGACAAGATGTTTACAGGTTCTTTGCCAGAAAGTAGCACCCATGGCCTCTACTCAAATTCTCTGAGGGGCCGTTTACTCTGTCTGAAGTCTCATGGCAGTGTTTACTGTTTACATTCCTGTTAACAATTTGGTCTTCTGTGCTCATACCAGAAGCACTCCGTAAGCTCTGCTATGCTTTGGTGTATTCTGAGCTTTGTCTTGCCTACTCCCCTAGAGTTTATAGTTTCTTCTGGAAAGCAGTTCCAAAGGCTTCTGGTGTTCATAGCAACAGCTCTGGCTGTCACTGTCTGTCTATCTTCCTTCCCTCCCTCCCTCCCTCCCTTCCTTTCCCTTTCCTTCCCTCCTTCCTTCTTTCCTTCTTTCCTTCCTTCCTTCCTCCCTCCCTCCCTTCCTTTCCCTTTCCTTTCCCTTTCCTTCCCTTCTTCCTTCCTTCCTTCCTTCCTTCCTTCCTTCCTTCCTTCCTTCCTTCTTTCCTTCCTCCCTCCCTCCCTCCCTTCCTTCCTGTCTCCTTTCCCTGAGAACTACACCTACAACATAAGTGCTTTTGGGGGGGTACACTTGTCAGTCTAACCATAATGCTCTCCTTTGGGGTCACATGTATGTTCTCTTATATTTTATTCTTAAAACTTGAAATGTTTTATTTTAGCCTTTGGATATTAATCAGTTGAAAATTGATTTTGCAGACGGACATGGTGGCGCACGCCTTTAATCCCAGCACTTGGGAGGCAAAGGCAAGCAGATTTCTGAGTTCGAGGCCGGCCTGGTCTACAAAGTGAGTTCCAGGATAGCCAGGACTATAAAGAGAAACCCTGTCTCGAAAAAATTGATTTTGCATTCTGTGTGAAGATACATTTTCTTGTCTTTAGACACATAAAAAGCTATTTGTCTTGGTGTCACTTATTGTAGAGTTTACAGTGTACTGACTGAATTATAATACCACCATATATATATATATATATATATATATATATATATATATATATATATGGTGTGTGTGTATGTGTATCCAAAAGTGGTATTATAATTAATTAATTATACATACATGCATACATACATACATATATGTTACTTTTCTGTTGCTAGGGAAAAAAATAATGTGACCAAAGCAACTTGTGGAAGGAAAGGATATTTGGGTTTATGGTCCCAGAAGGCTAAGAATTTTTTACAGTGGGAAGGCATGGCAGTCAGCAGTCATGATGAACGGAGCTCCAGCAAAGCTGCACCTCCCCCATACTCTTTCCAAACCAACTAGGGACCAAGGGTTCAAATGCCTGGACATTTATCTCAATTTGTGTGGTTCTAATTACTGGAATATTTTATGTTCCCTTTGTCTGTTTACCCAACATCATACTGTTGTCATTGGTCAGATTTTTAGCTTTGATGTTTGGTACAGAAAATTCCCCTAGTTCCTCCTTCTTGAAATACATGTTGGCTAATTAACCACCTTTAATTTTTATTCAGTTTTAGGAACTAGCTGTAAAATTCTTAAACTTGTTTTCAGATATTTTACTAGAACAATATAGAATTTACTGATTTAGCAATCATCCTTGGTCACAATGAGTGTTCTTCCCTAAGAACAAGACAAGAACAAGTTTTGGAATTATTTTTCTTTTAAAAAAAGTTTTCACTAAGTGCTTAAGATTTTAATTAATATATTCCACATGCTTGTTAATTTTATTTCTAGTTATCTAGTTACCTTTAAGTTGTTTTCTACTGTAAGTTCTCTTCTCTCTCTCTCTCTCTCTCTCTCTCTCTCTATATATATATATATATATATATATATATATATGATCTTCCAAATGTATTTTGTTGACATATATATACTTCAGTAACTTTGCCATATTGACCTTTTTCTAACACCCTCTCTTGTCAGCTTTTTTAAAATATGCAGATTCTTGCTGGGTGGTAGTGGTACATGCCTCTGATCCTAGCACTTGGGAGACAAAGTCAGGCAGGTCTCTGAGTTGCTGAGTTTGAGTCTGGTCTACATAGCAAGTTCCAGGACAGTCAGGGCTACAGAGAGAAACCCTGTCTCAAAAAGAACAACATATATATATATATATATATATATATATATATATATATATATATATATATGCATATATATGCATACACACACTAATTCTTTTTGTTCTTCTATATGGATAATCCTGAAACTGTAACTAACACTTCCATTCTTCATTTTCAGGGTTTTTACTCTTTCTTGTTATGCAGCTGTCCAGTATGATGCTAAATAGGAGTGAAAATGGTTCCCATGCTTGTTCTAAAATTTCCTTTACTGGACTACACTGCCTTTTGACTTTGTTACATCCAGTAATTAGGTGCCCCAACCCTGCTACTGACTCAGAACTTCATACCAACCTCATTCTGACAATTCCGCTTAATGAAGGTGTCCAACCCAAAGGACTTTTAGGGCAGTATATCTGAATAATTAAAACCTTGTTATTCTTTCATTGTGCCTGGTTTCTTTAAATATGCCACTACCTACCCAGAGTTCCTGGCAGAAACCTGTACTCTTTTCTTGGCATCTATGCTGATTGATCTCAACAGTTCTACCTTCTTGTACCTGCTGAAACATTCCCTCACCTACAATTTAAAGAACCATGGTTGGTCTGAGCCCCTGGTGTCCCATCAGGGTTTCCCATCCTATCTACAGTAACAGTTTCCTAACCTGCCCCCTACTGTGGGTGGCTCTCTCCTGCCTACCTGCCGTTCTTGTGACTGCCAAGTTTCTCTTTCTAAAATTTTCTCCTGCTCACGCCTCACCCAACTTCACAAACTGTGCTCATTGTCTGCTGTATAAAGCTGTGGTTCTTTAGCTGCTCAAACAAAGCCCTTTATGCAACCTGACTGGTTTTTTAACACAGTAGCCTAGCAAAACTGAAGTCTGTGTAGTTCAGCTCAGCTGTTTCCTCGTGCCATGAATTCTGTACATTCTGATGTCTCTGGTTGGTGAGTCTGCCAATGTTTTTTTATTCATTGAATCCCGGATCAGCTGTCAGTTTCTCTAGGACCTAAAGATAGAACTAAGCAAATATTTGTTAAGTACTATCTTTCTGGCAGGTATTTATGCTAGGTCTAGCTATACAAAAAAAAAAAAAAAAATGCAGAAGGCACAGTCTATATGCTAGTATTTAGCCCTAAACATCCAGTGATTTTATTTACATTATCCTGTTTTTAAATGTAGATCAGACAATTTTCATTCTTAATAAATGTATTTAAAAATAATTGCTGCAATGTTAAATATGGAAGGATATGCACAGTGTCCAGGAAACACACAGATTTCAGAATGCTTTATGGACACAGTTTCAAGTTGATTATAAATGATGAGCTCACAGCTCAGACCTCAGTAGTGAGGCCATGGCTCAGCCAGCCCCCCTCCCACTTATTATTATCTGTTAAACCCTGCGGAAAGAACATGGAGAAATGCTTGCTTAGATGAGCACTAAAATGTCCTTTCTCAAGTAAGGGCTGGGAGGTTTAGGAGGTAAGTGAACAAAGACAAGAACTAGAGTACTTTAGACTGTGGTTGAAAATTACTGATGACAGTGCCAAAACCCAGAAACCACACAAATCCCTGAATCCCTTCCTGTCACAGACATCTGACATGACTAGTGTTCCTAGGAACACGTGCAGGGTCTCTGCAGAGTATGGAACAAGACCCACACCCCTTCCACACACACCCTGCAAAGTAACACCTCCTTCTGCTGCCATGATGTTTTCTACCCTGAAAGAGCCAGAGTGGCTCCTACACACTCCTCACCACCTGCCTTTGGCCACATACTTCCTGAATTTACTTCCTATTTTTCTGGAAGAGAAGAGACTACAGGAAAAACACTTAAAGTGAAGAGGCCCATTGAGGAGACTAACCCAGAAGCGCGAGCGTGTGTGTGTGTGTGTGTGTGTGTGTGTGTGTGTGTGAGTGTGTGTGTGGTGGGGGTGTGTTTCGACAGATCCAGGAGAAGCCTGCTTCTTTGGGCAGGAAGGGGACAGAGAACAGTAGCAGCAACAGTGAAGAGAATGTCCTCGAAAGCATAGCAAGACAAGAGAGGTGCTCATGAGAAATAATAGTTGCATCCTGTTCCGCGACCAGGGTGGGGGGCCTCCTGAGCTCTGTTTAATAGCACTTTATGATGCTATCCTTGAAGCAGGTGATGGGCAGGGGAGGCTGGAGGTTGGAGAGGTGAAAGGAAGAGCAATCTTCTTACAGGAGAATATAGCAGACAATGAAAATCCCTATAAGGAAAAGGTGTGTAAACTGCCTTGCTATTTACATGGCCCAGAATATACGTGACTCTCCAAGTTAATGTCTTGATTGGTTTGATAAGGCCAATTTGCCTTTCTCCCCATTCTTTTAGTAGTTATAAATTCCCATGGCCCCACTCACTTCCTGCAAAGGAACACTAGAGACTGGGCATGGTGGCTCGGAGAACTAGTTGTCCTCACTAGGTCAAAGGTCTAAACCTTGGTCTTGAGCTACCTGAGATCCGTGCATGGTTGCTGAGCTACAAGGAAAGATGGGTGGAAAACCTAAGGAAAAAAAAATACATCACCACCAATGGAATCTATGTACAGTGAGAGAGGGTCTTTCTTTTTCCATTACACTTTCCCTGTTTTCCTGTGAGCATGTGTTCATTTTATAAGTGTGGAAAAATATATTTGTGGTCTCTGGTTCCCGCTCTACTTTTTAGAATCTTTAGTTTGAATAAAGAAAGACAAGAAGACATTAGGTATAAACATCAGAAGTGTACAGAAGTATATTTTCACTGTGTGTGTGTGTGTGTGTGTGTGAGAGAGAGAGAGAGAGAGAGAGAGAGAGAGAGAGAGAGAGAGAGAGTCAAAGACAGAGAGACAAAGACAGAAAGAGACAGAGAAGTGGAGAAGTGCACCACGAGAAATACTACCCCCTAAGAAGTTGCAGCCACGTAATTCTAGAACCAGAAAAGAATCGCGAGGGGTGAGGGTGACTTAGAACTTAGGGGAGCCTGTGACAAGTTTCTCCGCAGGCGAGGCCTGCTAGAGACTCTGTTTCCTGCGGAGATGGGTCACCTGGCAGCCTGTGACAGGTAGGGCGGAGGCTTGCGGTCCCCAAGCCAGGGCGGAGCAGGAAACCGAGACAGCCCTGGGCTGGGGCGGAGCTCAGAGAGCCTCAGGTGCCGGTGGGCTGGGCCATACCTGTGGGGACCAGAGGGTACGCTCCCGTCGCATAGCTCGACCTACGGGCTCCTCGGAGATGCGTGTCCCGGACCGGCGGCTGATGAAGAAAGACGCGGCTCCCCGGGGCCCTTGAGCCTCTTAGCCAGCGCGGGGGTCAGCATGGGCTGCGGGTTGCTCGCCGCTGGCCTGCTCCTCTTCACCAGGCTCCCAGCAGGTGAGCCCTGAAAAAAAGGGGGAGTCCCATCCGGAGCCACCCGAGACAGGAAGCCATTTGCCTGGCCCAGCAGAGCCGGCCACCTGCAGGGCGGTGCACTCGGGTAGCCCTTGGCACCGGGAGATGCAGGGGCCGGATCGGCCAGTGGGAACCTGTTGTTTTCTTCCTTTATTAGCCCAGGGCCTTCGGAAACAGATGCAACCGAAAAGAAACCTCAGCCTTTGGATTCTCGCTCCAACAGGTGTTGTTAGATGCTTGATGGCTAAAACCGAATCGATAGAGGCGAAATCACCGTTCTTCAACTTCTTAATACCCCTTTCCCCGTCCCCTACCCCATGTCGAACCTGCTTTCGGAGTGTAGATGCGAGGACAACCATATTGGCTCAGGGTGCTTTTATTCTTTCCTGACAAGTTAGATTGCGTCGGAAGTGTATGAAGGAGTGTTGAGCATAATTTCGAGTCTCTTTTACAGGCCATCCGCTAGCACCTGTCATTTGTCATTTACCTCCTTTTTGCGTCCGCCCACCTTTCCCCTCATTATCAGCCCCTCTGGCTGCCCTGCGCCTTTCTTTCTACCTCCACACTAAGGGTCTCACTTGGAATCTGCAGGTCTTTAGGTACCTCTGGGAAACAGGGCAGAGGTCTTGTCTGTGAGTGAGGCCGAATAGGAAATGAGAGAGATGGGAAGGATCTCTGGGCTCTGGGCTCCTTAGCCTGTAGCTGTGACTCTGCAAACAAGAATTTTCATTTCCTTTGGACGGTCCACCCAGTTTTATACCGACTCACTTCCCACTTGCTCCCCTTTGGGAATATCAGTTTGCTCACCGACCAATTGGAAGCTTCTATGGTTCATTCAGGCAGATGTAATATGAAAATGGAGGCAGAATTTCCTTTCTGTGAGCTAGAGAGTTGCTCAGATGTAATCAAATCTCACGGAAACTAGAGTCCACCAGAGCTTAATGTTGGGAATAAAAGGAGGGAGGGTTGCAAAAGGGTAGGGAACCGAGAAAAGCCAGCATTCTTGAGGCCGGCTTTCAACTTGTTGGCTCAGACGGTCAGAGGGAGGCTTTATAAATTGTCTAAAGCTAACAGCTAGATGCTGAACGTACACAGTGGACAAGAAGCATATGAAGCCTCTTGTGGGTTTAGGTACTCAAACTCCACCAGAATAGTTAACCAGCTTAAACCCTAAATGCAAATTTGTAAGAATTCTGTCTTTTCTCCAGTGTTCTGAATGCTTCTTCTCCAAGTCTGTGGCAGCTGGGGACAAAACTCCTGTTTGAGCTGCCTTAGGAAAATAGAGGTCTGCTTCCATCAGACCCTGACATCCTGTTTCCCAGAATGGGACTTCTGATGGAGCAGTCAGTCTTCTAGACAGAACAAGAACACCTGCAGATGAAGAACCTATCAGGGTATAAACCCTGGTTCCTTAAATATTTTATACTGTCCAGTTTTTTTGTTTGTTTGTGTGTTTGAACATTTTCAATGGGCATTTAAAAAAATACACCCACTATAGCCGAATATATACTAGAATATCCAACATGCTAAATTTAAAAAGCGTGGCTCCAAGTCTCTGAACCAGCCACCTGATGTTGGTAGTTAGGTCCCTAAGACAGGACAATGTTACAGGGTGGTGCTAGCCTGGTCTTCCCTATGTGGAAGTTGGCCTGTGCTTTACAAGAGTGTGGAAAGTGAAGTCTACAGTGATGATCCAGGTTCACTTTCATTTCACAGATGAGAAACTGAGACCCTGGCGCTCTGAGGGGAAATAGCTACTTTGACAGATATTGTCCCTGACTAAGTGGAGTGCCATCAAGAATACCGCATCTGCTCTATGGACCAGTGGTTCTCAACCTGTGGGTTGAGACTTTCTTGGGGATCAAATGACCCTTTCACAGGGTTGCCTAAGACCGTCAAAAACACTGATATTCATATTATGATTCATAACAGTAGCAAAATTATAGTTATGAAGTAACAACGAAATAATTTTATGGTTGGGGGTCCGCACAACATGAGGAACTGTATTGAAGGGTCGTAGCATTAGGAAGGTTGAGAACTGCTGTTCTAGATGATGTTTTTTTTGAGTTTGTATAACTGATGTCTGTGTGACTCCGGTAATTTTATGAACTCTTTAAAGCCTGCAGTAAACATAGATAATAATATCATTTCATATAGTTTTTGTAAGAATTAATTAAAAGGCTTAAAAGTACTGTATATACTGTTTGTACAAAATGAAGGAGGGCTTAACCATGATGATAGTGCTAGATATGATTTGGACCCAAATAAGACTGTTTAAAGCTAAGCTTAAAGAAACTAACTTGTCCTTCTCTTGAGGCTAGGAAATACAAGGAACAGGGAGATGCCTGTTACTGTAACAAAATAACTGAGGCAATCAAGTTGAAGAGAGGAAAGGTTTATCTTGGCTCACAGTCTTAGAACTCTCAGCCCATGGTTGGTTGGCCTCATTGCTTTTGGGGTTGTGGTCAAGGAGTGCATTCACATAGGGTCACATGGTAGAAGAGGCTGCCCTCCTCAAGGTGGCTAAGAATAGAGACAGAGCAACAGGATTGGACCAGGGTCCCAACATGTCCCTTGAGGGTACTTTTGCAATTACCTTCCTCGAGACCCCCAGCTATTAAAGGTTCTAGCACCTCCCAATGGTGCCAAACTGGGTCCAAATCTTTTAACACTTGGGTCTTTGGAAAGCACTCCAAGCCCAAGCTATAGCACTGACCGTGAAGTTAGAATTCAGACTCCGCCTCTTAATACTCATAACTTTGGTTGAGTTGCTTCAACTCCTTTCATGGAGAAAATATGTAAATTTAGTCCTTCCCACCACTGCTGCCTATACACCCAGCCAGACCATCTTTTTGGGTAGCTTCCATTCAAACACAGTAGCTATGGCATGGCACCCCCTCAAGAAATTCTAGGAATGAGCCCATTCCCCCAGCCTTTACCTTTTTCCTTATTTTTAATCTAAACATCACAAAATACCTCTTCAGATAAAACTGTAGAGACATTACTTGTTTGCAGTATCTCACAAAAACAATGCTTATCAAAAACTCTCCCACAACTTACAGTCACAGGACATATGTGTGTTACATATGCATTACATATGCAGTGACAGTACAGCAGCGTGTATACATATGTAAGGGTTGTAATATAGAAACAAAAGGTTCACAAAATTCTGTTACTGTGTCAGATAAAATGATAACTAGCATGAAGTATTATTCATGTTAAAACTCAGAGACATAATCTCCACATAAAAATTGTTGACTAGGAAACCGTTAAATCAGTTTTCTGAAAACCAGCTATTCCAATTGCAATGCACTTATTGGAAAACCCTGCACTTAAGTGAGTTCCTTTGTGGTCTAGCAACTTGTTCCATTTTGCTTGTTGAGAAGCGTCAAGCCAAACCCCTGATTAGCATCTGAGTTTCCACAGTTGTGCCGTGCAGACCAGCAATAGAATTGTGAAGTTCCAGAGGAAGGTGCTAAGGTCAGGGAGTCTTGTGAAGTTCCCATCACTGGGCCCTGAGCTCTGTAAAGATCACTTGTCAGTTGTGGGATCTTTTGCTATTCTTAGAAGTCATTTTTAGGAAGAATTTTTTTAAATCACATAAGCGATATCTCAATTCTTGTTCCCTAAAGTAAGATATTAAGTAAGGCTAAAATAAGCAAGATAGCCATTCAGCAGTATTGGCTCCTAGTTCCCTTGCTTTCGTCCATTCTCTGAGTTCATTTTTAGAGTCAAGTTTATCTTCCCTCTCATGCCTAAAGAAGTTCCTGTCATTTGCACTTTTGTAAAACGTTTTTTTTTTTTTTTTTGATTATTTTGGTTTATTTTGTTTTGTTTTCATTTGTTTGTTTGTTTGTTTGTTGAGACAAGGTCTCTCTCTCTATAGCCCTGGCTGTCTTGGAGCTCTCTGTGTAAACTAGGCTGTCCTCAAAGAGATCCACCTGCCTCTGCCTTCAGAGTGCTGGGGTTAAAGGCAACTGCTTCTATGCCCCACTTGTAGAAGAGTTGTATGGCTACTTTACAGAACCATCAACTGTCCAGCCATATTCTTACGATTTGGGAAATCCTGCAGCTGACACGGGGGACAAGATCACTAGACAAAGCATCAGTGATTTCCTGTAGGTGCCGGGGTGGAGGGGTGGATCATACTTAGAGCTAGTGAAATTTTACAAAATCCCCAACATGGTGGATAGCAACATGGAGCCCCTCAGGGTGAAAAGGTTATGTGTGCTGGGAAAGTGTCCACTGGGAACGTGGAGGGCTCCTGAAATCCTTTCCAGAGCTCCCATGCCTGTTACACACAGGAGACATCATTTCACCTCCTCTTAGCTCACAAGATGAAGAGTCTGGATGGAAGGAAGCCCTGTGTGTTCCAGCGCGACACCAGAAGGACAGCTGGCACTGTGCTCCTTCCCCATGTCTCACAGTGGAGCAGGTTGGTTTGTTAGATTTGAAACCTGATGCACACTAGAGCAGGGGACTAGCCCTCAGTGCCTTAGTAGATGCCAATTAAACTTCTAGTCCCAAATGCAATGGAATGGGGTGAAATGTTGGGTAATTAATGGACCTTCTACCTGGATTTGTTTCAGCATAATAATTTATTTTGTCCAGAAGTCCTTGGGAAAAAAATGAAATTGTGCACTTTCAGAATTACAAAGATCATCCCATCTCTACTTGTAGTCTATTCAGTTTCCAAATGTTGGTGGGTAAGGGAGGGTCAAGCAACCAGCAGTTTTGATACTTAGTTCGTTTCTCATTTTTAGTCACCAGATTCTGTTGCTTAGTTCCAGACTCAGCTTCTCCTTTTCTCCTTCTCCTTCTCCTTCTCCTTCTCCTTCTCCTTCTCCTTCTCCTTCTCCTTCTCCTTCTCCTTTTCTCCTTCTCCTTCTCCTTCTCCTTCTCCTTCTCCCCATTCCCCTTCCCCTTTCCCTTCTCCTTCTCCTTCCTATCTTCCTCCTCCTCCTCCTCCTCCTCCTCCTCCT
>NC_034601.1:31691530-31703225 GCF_900095145.1 Mus pahari
GTGTGTGTGTGTGTGTGTGTGTGTGTGTGTGTGTGTGTGTGTGTGCCAGTGCATGTATTGTTGTTGCTGTTAAGACTAATGGAAAGATTTTAAGGAGTTTGAGTTGGGAGATGAGCAGCACTGTGGAATCCATACATTGTGGGAACCACAGGCTTACCGTAACAGCTAAGCTAAGGCCATATGCAGGCGGTGGCTGAGATGTCCTGAGATGGCTGTGAAGAAGAACAGAGATCCCAGAGGTACTTAAGAGATAAGCAAACCCAGTGTGGCAAGACTATATATGACTAATGAAGGAGAAAGAGATGCTAAGGGTGGTTCCTGAGTTTTGGTCTTGGTCATCCACTAAATGGAGCATGAAAGAAGCCCATGTTCCTACAGAGGATCTTGATTTAGGACTTGGGCTTGATTTAGAAATTGAAACATCAAAGAAGAGCCATCAGGAGCATTTGGTACGGGGATCTACCCGTCCCTTGGTATACAGTGGTAGGAGTTGGCCTCCAAGCTCTGGTGGGTTCTGAAAACCCTGCCAGGCTTGCTCATGGCAGATGTTTCATCTGTGTGTTTTATTGCTTATCACTGAGCCCCCAGCCACAGGGTGAGTTCTCAGAGCACAGACCTTGTCCTCTGGAACAGTGTCTGGCTCAGAGTAAGCACTCAAAAATAAATGTATGTGAGCATTCTGCTGGGGCCCAGATTTGCATATGCTCTGAGATTAGTGTGTGGGGGCATGAATCACCAACCTGGGCAGATGACTTTGGGAAACTCCAAGTGTATGCCCCTCAAATAAGTCTTGTCCTCTCCCACTAGAAGCCGATGGGATGTCAAGATCAAGTTACCTGAGTGGATACCTTTAAAAAAGTTTTCCCCCTATTTTTTTTCTTTTTAAATTGCAAGTTTCCCCTTCCGGAAAGGTTGTGGAACGCACAGTATTGTCGTTTACTGTTTATGCGACTATATAAATTTAATTTCTGAAGTAGCTATTACAACACAAATGTTTATTTCCTCTGACTGGGAAAACACTATGAAATAAAAAAAAAAGTGCAGATTAAAATATTCATTCCAATAATTCACAGCATCCTTCTTTCTAATAGTGAAAAATCAAAAGCAACCCAAACTCCTATTAGGAAAATTTGCAATAAGTTATACTTCCCAGAGTGATTTTCATGGGGTCACTGGGAACAAATAGATCTCTAGATACTTACACAGAATATGTCGGTCATTTGAAGATAAAACAAAGTTGCTAATCATTGTACATATTAAGTAGTGGGGGAAAGATGTGGAAGAATGCACACCAGACTATTAACGGCGACACCTCCACCCAGTGGAATTAACGGCAAGCAGGGAGGGATAGTTTTACTTTGACCCTTTGGGTTGCTGGAAGCTTCTTGTTTATTTGATATCAATAATCAAAATAAAGAAACAGCAATCCTATGTGCAATGGTTAGAATAAGTCTGTAAATGCCTTTTAAATTTGAGAATGCTTTTTCTTTAACAGTTAGTTTTTATTTGTGTATCTGTACATGTATGCTCCCATGTGTCTGGGCACCAGCAAAAGCCAGAAGAGGCGATCATATCCCCTGGAGTTAGAGTTATAGGTATTATGATTCACCCAAAGTAGATGATGAGAACCAGATTCTGTGCAAGCCGTAAGTGTGCTTACCCACAGACCCATCTCCCTGGCCCTGAGAATATTCCTCAAAAGGTTACATCTCAACCATTCTTTTTTTTTTTTTTAATTTCTTTTTNTTTTTTTTTTTAAAAGATGTATTTATTTATTATATGTGAGTACACTGTAGCTGTCTTCAGACAGCTCCAGAAGAGGGAATCAGATCTAGTTACAGATGTTTGTGAGCCACCATGTGGTTGCTGGGATTTGAACTCAGGACCTTCGGAAGAGCAGTCAGTGCTCTTAACCGCTGAGCCATCTCTCCAGCCCCATCTCAACCATTCTTGAACACCTATCTGGAAACTGGGGTGGTATAATAAGGACAGTGCAGAGCATAGGACTTTAGGAAGTTTCTGTTAAAATGTATCTTTGGGCTTCACTAGCTGTGTGTCATACATAGAGGCCACACCTTTGAGGACTGCCACTGATAAACTTGAGAAAAATAAAAAAGAACTTCTACTTGTCCTTTGCTTTTCTTCAGAGGTAGAAGGAGATAACAAAGCACCCAGTACTGAGTTGGACAGTACAGGAGATGCTCAGTCTCCTTTGGTGTCCCCAGTGATGCCTGGTGCTTAGTTCACCTCCCCCAGCCCAGCTCTGCATGCGTGGACCTAATTCTTCCTCCACCCACTTTCCTCACCCACACCTCTCTCCCAGTGTTCCCTGTCCCTTCCCATTCATTGCTCATTGCTGGTCCCTTTCCTTTCAACTTCTGTCATATTTGCTCTGTTATCTAAGGGAATGTAGCGAGTACTGACGGCAAATACACTTACTGAGATTGCTCGCTCGAACATAAACTCTGATAAGATTGAGCTGGCGTGCTTTTTGTTAACCTGCTGAGTGGAGCTGAGGTGTCTGTGACATTTGCAAACCCTCAAGTGACCAGACTCCCACCAGTGGGGCACCAGGCCTTATACCCCCCAGCTGGGCTCTGTGTCCCTGTTTGCCGCCTTGTGTGGGTCAACTTTGCATTGCTGTTACAAAGGAAACTCAGCTTGGGAAGGGAAAAGGCTTGCACTGGTTCACAGGCTTGGAGGTTTCCGCTCAGGGTTGCTTTGGGGATTGAGGTGTGACTGGGATGGAACGGAGTAACTCAGCCCCTGGCAGAGAGATGCTTCAGAAGAGAGGAAAACCAGCATCCCTTAGTCCATCCTCTTTGATAGCATGGCCAAGTGGTGGGAAACCTTCACTTCCTCTCCTCAGAGTTTTCACCGTCTCAGGAGTCAACCTTTAACACATGGACACTTTGGGACATCCCAAGTACATACAAACAATAGCTTATGTCCTTCGAGCAGAACTTTGTATGGGGTGGGAAGGGAAATACCATCTAGCCCCTCCCCCAAGCCCTACCATAAAGTCTGGATTCAAAGAAAAAAAAAAAAGGCATCTCTTTTCTGTATGGATGGCATCATTTAGAAACTGTAACCTCTTTTCCCATTTGGTACCACACTGAATTAAGAACTATTGCATGTTCTGCATGCACTTGGGAATATATGGCATTTGGCTGGTGAGATACTGTACCTTCATTGGTCTGCTTTCCTCTTACTTTAGGGTAGACGGCAGTCCCCACTTGGCACAGCGAGAAATGGTCTCGGAAAGTACCTGGTGGTGGGAAACGAAGAACCCCCGTCCTGTTCCCTCCTTCCCATGTGTTCTCATAGCTCATCTGAAGTTTCCATTCTACCCTTAAATGACAGATCTCTCCGCTCCCTTCCTCTTTCACAGAAGAGGCAAACTGCGAATGGGTTTGCCGGGGTACGGAGCTGTAAAGCATTCCATCTACCCACGGCTTTTGAAAAGGCAGAGACTATCGTGATAGCTTACGTTTGGATAATTTCAATTCTTTCTAGAGGATTTCCTTTAACATTCTGGTCTTGATTGACATTAACCGCTTGATTCAGATGAAATAAATCCAAAGGATACACTCCAAGCTCTTTTGCTTATTGGGGACATTTATCATTCTATTCTGAGGCAGATAATACCATTGTCTGATTTCCCATAGCTTAGAAATAATGCATCAGGTCTCTAGAATGGGGAGAGAGTGTGTTAGGTTCGGAATAAAAGCAGTGAGTCCCTAAGCTTTAAAGTTTTCAAGAGAAAAATGACAGAGACAGTTGGGCGTTAGGTGGCAGACTAGGCATAGGAAGGGTCCCAAGAAGAAGGGATGTCAAGAATTTGAAAACTTAGCACACGCCTTTAATCTCAGCTCTCAGGAGGCAGACACAGTAAATCTCTGCAAATTTGAGGCCTTGGTCTATGAAGCAAGTTCTAGGACAGTCATGGCTATAATAACACAGAGAAACACTGTCTCAACAAAAACCAAACCAAGCCAAACCAAACAAACAAACAGAGCTTTGAAAGGTTTCAGTGCTAAATCTGACAACAGGTGACCAGGCCATCCGTCATCAGAACATTCTTCATTTGAATTTAAACTTTTCCAACCCAGATTCTGCTTGTTGTTCAGGTCTCACCCTAAAAAGCCTCATGGGTGGCTCTCTGTTGTGTGTGGATCTCTGTGGATGCCCTGTGTGGTTTGTTGTGCAGAGTAAAAGTCAGAAGCCAAAGAAAAAGAAAGATGGGACAATCTTACTTTCGAGATGAACTAATTAGTAATTCCTTTCTCTCTCGCCCAGCCTGGAACCTCCTACTGCTCATAGGGGTCTAGTGCCTGATGTCCATTTTGGAAGAGGAGCTCTGCCTGTTTAGGATACATGGTGGTTTTGAGTTTTATTCCAACACTGATACTTATTAACTAGATATGTGCTAGTAGGTACATGGGTCTTGGTTTATACCCTCTGAACTTTTGTCCCTCTGAATGACCATAGCTAGTCCCTGTTGTGAAGGTAAGCACAAGAAACAAAGACCATCTATCCATCTGGGTGCCTAGTACAGAAAGTTACAAGAGTGTTCTGGTATCTCCTCTCCCTGAACTTCCCTACCATCCCTGTGTGTGTGTGTGTGTGTGTGTGTGTGTGTGTGTGTGTGTGTGTGTGTGTGGCAGAGTAGAGGTGAAGGCCTGTGGTCCAACTGGGGTATTGTGGGGTTGGTAGGTCTCTAGGAGGAAGCGCAAATGAGGTTAATGCTCAGAACCTGTGAAGATCTGAAATGCTTTAAGCCGTGAGAGTGACAAAAGGATGAAGTGATAGAGGCTCTGTCCCCAGGCAACAAAGCCATCACTGACGTTGGTAAAGGTGACTCGGTCACTCCAGCTATGGCTTGCCCATAATAAGGGCTTTCATGTAAGAGGAGCTAGATGTGCATTTGGTAATCAAGGCCATCACCCGAGAGAGAGATCCCATTCTTCTTCCTCTAGGGGTTTAGAGCTGGCATTCTTCAAAGTTCTCCCTAGAGCACCTTCTGACTGCAACTAAATTCCCTTTCCTGACCCTCAGCAAACACACATTCTCTCCCTCAAGTGCTCTGTCTTTGCATTAAAGCCAACTGGAACTTGAGTGAGCTGCACCCTACCAAATTACCCTTCAGCCAAATAGAGAAGTTAGGGATTGCCAGCACCTCTTCTTCTAACCGAAGGAAGTACATCAAGAACGCTGCACGGGGAGAGAATCCTGACCCTGCGTCCCTCAGAGTGACCCTAGCAAGTCACAAGCCCACATGTTGTCCATGTGCTCCTTCCAGGATCAGAGGTTCTTTTTGTGTGTGTGAAAGAGAACATTGGAAGGCGCCGTGCAAAGCCAAAGGGTTTGTCTAGAACATTCGAGCCCCAGCTGTGAGGAAGGAAGAACAGGGCTCATCTTATGTAAATGTGAGAATAGCATTGTGTCACCTTTCACGGAAGGCCATAGCGCGTCCATTCTGCCGGGCCTGAGTTCTCAGAATCCTGCAGCTGTCAAGGCCGGTGGTTCTTTCCTACCAAACTCTTGAAGGTTTATTCTGAAAATGTCCTTTTTTCCATTCACGGTTGAGTAGTACAGCTGAGCACGCCCCACCCCTCCCCCCATGGTCTTCTGTTCTTCTGGGATGCCATCAGTAATTATCCTTGAACTAGAAGATAGATGTGTCCTGACTCCACCCCCATGTGCCCATAACCCACTCACCACCTGTCCTGCCTAATTACCTGCCTCCCGTAGGCTTCAGCCTGATTGGTTCCCTCCAGGCTCCCTAAACAGCAAACCTTCCAGAAAAGAAGCTTCGCTCCTTCATTTCCTCCCTTCCTGAAGCAGCGGCGCTCCCCCCCCCCGCCCCTCCCTGCTTCTGATATGTGGTCTAAAAACCTACCTGAGTCTTTAGGTTTGGCTGACATTTCTTGCTTCTGCACAGTCTTCATACACAGCTTTCACCACTAACGTCAAAGGGTGGTAACACAGACTGGCCAGGTCATATCTGAGTGCCAGAGCCTGCTCTGAGCAGGGTTCTGCTGTCTCCTCAGAGATGTGAGAAATGCAGAAGAAGGTGCCCATCCTTAGTTAGGCTGGGGCTCTTAAGAGACGCTTTGCCAAAGATGAAGCGAAGCGTTCAGTGCAGAATCATGCTGCGATGTGAGTCTCAGGTTCTTCCAGGGTCAGAGGTGTTCCATTCTCCTGAAAGCCCACTGTTAGGTCCAGAACTTGACCTTTGAGTCTTTTGTGGAAAGTCACAATGTAACCCTGATGAATCCTGAATGCAACCCTGTGAAATTCAATCTCCAGGAGCCCACAGAAAGGTCAAAGGGGAGAACCAAATCCTCAGAGTATTCATTTGATCCCACACTTGCCTCCCCTGATGGTGATGGTGGTGATGAGGAGGAGGATGGTGGAGGTGATGGTGATGGTGATCGTGGTGGTGGTGATGATGATGATGATGATGATGATGATGATGATGTTAAGATCAGTTAGCTGCCCTCTAAAAAGATGGCTCAGTCAGAAAGGAAGGCTCTACTGAAAGAACTCTGCTAGAGAGAGCAAGAAGGCAGCATTCGCAGTGGAGTCCCTGATTGGCCTTCTGCAAGGACATGGTAAAGTCAGTGCCCGTTGAGTATCTCTTACCTAAAGTGCCTGGAGCGAGAAGAGTTTCAGATTGGGGATTTCAAATTTGGGAAAGTTTGTGTAGGTCTTTGTTAGCTAAATATCCTGAGTCTGAAAATGTGAACTCTGAGATGTTCTAAAATTAGAGAAAATGCTTTGGGGGGTCATGTTGGCACTCAGAAAATTTTATGGGTGCTGGGGAGTTGGTTCAGTGGGCAAGAGAGTTGACTGTACAAGCATGAAGACCTGGGATCAGATTTCCAGCATCCATGTAAAAACTAGGCGTGGCCATGCACTCGGGACCCCAGCATGGGGGGTGGGGGGAGACTTTTGCTGGACTTTGTTGAGTGCCAGGAAATGGCAATTTCCAGGGATAATGAGAGACCCTCTCTCAAGGGAATAAGGTGACATGGTGGAGAGGAGTAGACAAGACACCCTTCCTCTACACGGAGTCCACAGATATTCATGCCACGCATATACATGACAAAAAAGAAAAGCAAAGTTAGGCTTCCAGAACATTTCAGATTTGGGGGTTTCCAGATGCAGGATGCTATCATGATCCCCACTCAATAGCTGAGGAAAGAGAAACTTAGCAAGAAGTTCCTCTAGTGTTGGGTGAATAACAAGGCATGGCTTGTGTCTGAATCCAGAGCCTGGAGAGGTAACCTGTAACAGGTAGCCTATTCCAGCTCTTCTCCCTCCCCTATTCCAGCTGTTCTTCCCCCCCCCCATTCCAGCTGTTCCCCCCCCCCCAGCACAACCACTTCCATATATCCTGGACATGGAAATCTGTTTGAAATGTAAGTTCTTGGGTCTCTCCTAAGTCCTGCGGCTGGAAACTCTCCGGACAGTCTTGGGTACCAATGCTCTACACTAACCCCCACCGCCACCCCCACCTTCCAAGGAAGACCTCCTTCTAAGGCAACCTTGAAGCATTCCAAGATGCTGGCTGTGGGCGGTTCTCTTACCACTCTACCATTCCATCTTGGTGCCTGTGTGTCACCTAGCTCCAAGTCAAACTGTAATTTGGCTACTGTTGTGAATCAAAATGTAAATAAATATCAGTGTATTCCCAGAAGTCATGACCCACAGAATGGGAACCACTGAGTCAGATAATAGTCTGACTTTTAGGAAACTGAGAAACCATTTTTTTCTCTTTTCTTCTTTCCTTCCATCCTTCCCTCCCACCCTCTCCTAAGACAGGTCTCACAATGTAGACCCACCCAGCTGTAATTCTGGGACGAAATGGCTGTACTAGCTGATCCAGGTCTCAAATGGAAAACCACTTTTGGAAGAGAAGGGACAGGGGGAAACTGGTTTTAACTGGATCACAACTCTACTTCAACTGTGGCCTTATTTAAATACAGTTCGTTTATTGCTATGGGTGTGTGGTTGTTATAGTTGGACTGGTGCTGGGTGTGTTAGTGGACTGTGAATTCTGGGAAGTTTTCCTGACTCCTCCCCCTTCCCTCCCCCACACCTCCAGGTGCTTAGGGCCCATTCCTCCTGTGTACTCCTTCGTCTAAGAGCTCCCAGCCAATGGTGGGCCGCAGGGCAGCTTTTGTTCATTTGCATTGCTTTTATTACTCAGGAACAAAAGTAGGTCACCTTTACCATTGTCTCCTGCTCTTGCCTCCAGGGTGTCTCTCCTTGCTGGTCACAGTCCAGCACACTGAACGCTATGTCACTCTGTTTGCCTCCGTTACCCTCAAATGTGACTACACCACCTCTGCCCAGCTCCAGGATGTGGTTGTGACATGGCGCTTCAAGTCCTTCTGCAAGGACCCCATCTTTGACTACTTCTCTGCCTGTGAGTAGCCCCATCCTTGTTCTGCCCACGGTCCCAGGCATCTGCAGGCTATCATCTGGGGCCCAGGGTCGTTACAGATCACTAATTGTCATCCTGAGAAGAACCTGCTGGGCCACTTTATTTTTCAGATAAACTGAACCCAGGTTGCACAACAAGTTGTTCAAGGGCAAATGTCAGTTTGTTTACCCCGTGTTGTCCTAAAACTATTTCAGGCAGCTCAGACATAAAAGACCTAGCCTGTGTCCCTCCTATACATTCCTCATACAGACCAGCTCTGAGCCATGTGGGACCTCAAGTCAGCGGCCATTGTTTGGAAGACCCCAGCTCGCTGTCACACTTTGGGTAGGGGAGCGCTCTCTGCCTCCAGATAGCCTTTGGACATCTCAGACAACAGTGATATACAGCGCCTCCTTAACTTTAGCCAAGTTCTGATTCTCAGTAAGGGCTATCCCAGCTCTTGTCACCAGGCTCTGCTTCCCAAATGCTCATTTCTAGCCTCTTTCTGGCATCAGAGGAACCTGGAGCCCCACAGTCAGCCTGGGGTGATTAGACCTATAGAGAGTTTGCCAGTACAAACTAGAAAGGCAGCCTGCTTGGGGGAAGGAAGTGGGCGTTCTCAGATGAAGCAGAGGAAGGAAGGGCAGGTAGCTCTTGCAACTCAAGCTTTACAGTATGACTGGACAGAGTCCCCCGCCCCCCCAAAAATCTCACCTAGTCTACTCACTTAGTCTGACCAAAGGAATCTTTCCAAATTGAGGCACTGATTCTTCTGGGTTACTCTTAAAACACTTGGGTTAAGGGAGCAAGCGGGTATTGGTCATCTGGTAGATTTAACAGCTTTGCGTTCTCTGTAGTGAGGGTTGGGAGAGTGAACCCCCACTGGAACAGAAGCTGGGCGTGGGCATTTTGTAAATAATGCAGACAGGCTTTGGAAACCGGGCAGTCAAGGGGCTTGGAGGCTTATTGATGAGAGTGGAGTTCCCGGCGGTCAGCTGGGACTTGTTAGCTCCGATCCTACATCTGACTTGCAGAATCTGAATGCTGGCTGAGTGACTTGGTGCTCTCTTCTCAGCATACCAGGCCGCGTTGTCCCTGGGCCAGGACCCCTCCAATGACTGTAGTGACAATCAGAGGGAAGTTCGCATCGTGGCCCAGCGGCGTGGGCAGAGTGAGCCCGTGCTGGGGGTGGATTACCGGCAACGCAAGATCACCATCCAGAACCGTGAGTATGGCGGAGGAGGCAGGGGAACTAGGGTTTTAGGAAGATGTAGACACTAGCCGGGCCCGGCAGGCTGAGTCAGCAAGGGATTCCCCTGATCTTCTGGGGCTCGATGACTGAACTGGTCACTGTGTTGTTTAAAGCCAAGTGCCAGATTCTTAGAATGTGTTCCACCATCTAAAGCCACTTCCCTGGAACTTGGTCTGTGGAGGAAAGGATGTTCTGCAGCCTTGGTTAAAGGTCAGGGTGTCACAGGTTCCTTTGTTTCTTGAGATTCAGGCTAAAATACAGATCTGGCTCCTTTGACGCAATTTTAGAAATTGTTCTCACCCCGCCCCCACCCCACCCCCACACCAGGTCTCTGCGGTCCCCTCGGCCACTCTTCATGCCTATACCAACGGAATTGGGAGCTGGAGGGCAAGTGGCTTCTTTGAGACCACTGCATCCCTGGGTAGAGGAAACAGCACTTGGGCACAAGAGTCGAAGTGTTTCCATGCTTAAGCTGAGCTACTAGCCGCAGGCCGGCCTTTTCCTCTGCCTTTTTCTTCTCATCTGAGAGAGAGAGAGAGAGAGAGAGAGAGAGAGAGAGAGAGGGCCACATAGGATGGGACCCTCCCGAAACTGCAGTAAATATGAAATGCAGGCACGGTCTGGGAGCTGGGTCTAAAGCAGGTCCTTTCTTTGTACCCGATACAGGAAGCAGCAGCGCCCACAGCCGGATTCAGGTGTGGTGGTTGTTCTGCACTTACAGGGGACATGAAATTGGGCAAGCACCTTCAGGTTTTGGGTTGTTTTGCCTCTGGTTCTCTTAAGTGAGACTGGTTATAGAGACCATCTCACGGAGAATTGTGACATTGTGTGAAAATCACTTATTGGACAGTCAACGTGGAATGATGCTACATTATCTAGTCACGGTGTATTTCTATGCACAGGATGGGCCAGTGCCCCTCACTCCTAGCCTGCCGTCCTGGATTCCTATGATGTTATAGAGACAGAACTCAGGGACTATTGCAGTGAGCTTTATATGCTGTGCTTAAAAAAAAAAAAAAAGTATTGGTGGGGAAGGAGAGATGGCTTAGCAGTTAAGAGCACTAGCTATCCTTCCAGAGGACACAGATTCAATTCCCAGCACTTGTATGGTGGCTCACAACAGCCTGTAGCTCTACCTCCAGGGAATCTGACTTACTGAGAATCAGGCATGCAAGTGGTATACAGACATATATGTAGCAAAACACATATATTATATAAATAAACACAAAATCAAAAATTCAAAGGAAAAAGTATTTGAAAGGGCTAGAGAGCTCACTCAGTGGCTGACAGAACTCATTTTGTTAACCAGAGAGCACAAACTCAGTTCCCAGCATGTTCAGGCGGCTCACAACCACCTATAACTCCAGTTCCATGGAGTCCAGTGCCCTCTCCTGGCCTCTGCAGCATCGCACTCAGATGCACAAACATACCTTCATGTGAACCCATTTGCACACACACACACACTCCCAAATGAAAATAATAAAAATAAATATTAAAAAAAATGTTTGCTGGTTTTAAGGGATGAAACACACTTGTGGCACCCAAACAGTATAGGGAATTAGTAAATATTTTACGACCATTTAAAGGGTCAACTTAACCATTGCTTCTAATTTTGTAACGCTTAAATATGATCTTTTCACACTCATCCTCTGGTTTCCACAAGGCAGCCCTTGGACTTTTCGCCTAGGTACTGTCTGCATTTCTCTTAGTGTCCCTGTGCACTCTTAAAGACTTTGCTGGCTTTACTTCCTCAGAATTGGCTCTGATTGGACCCCTGGGCTCACATCTTTAATTAGCCAACCTCCTTTAAGTTTCTGGAGGATGAAAACTCCCCATGGCGAATCTGGAGGACACATCTCTGCTCTTGTGTGTGTGTGTAGTTGTGTAGGAGGACATCTCTGCTCTTGTGTGTGTAGTTGTGTAGGAGGACATCTCTGCTCTTGTGTGTGTTTAGTTGTGTAGGAGGACATCTCTGCTCTTGTGTGTGTGTGTAGTTGTGTAGGAGGACA
>NC_034601.1:31703355-31706429 GCF_900095145.1 Mus pahari
TGTGTGTGTGTGTAGTTGTGAGTGGCACCTTTCACTACCCCTCCCCCTGACCACTTTTGGGTCACACCCAATCTTGTTCTCTCTCTCCTAAGGGAAAATAGTAGTTTTCCTTGGGTTTTATTTCTACTTCCAGGCTCCTCTTGACTTCCAAAAATCCTTATTTTTCTGACACTTTCGTGTCTGAGTTTCTGCCATTTAAGAGGATCCTGCCAAATAAAATCCTGGGTCGTCTAAATTCCTAACATATCTGAATAGCCTTGCCACGCTATCATGTCTCAGAAACTCTTTATGACTCCAGGGATTGTGGGATCAGATTGGCAATGCTCACTGAGCACCGTAATCATAGTATCTGGTGGAGGGTTAAGCTTGTTCACGGGGAAAGTGGTGGGTTTAGATGGTCATGGGGAGAAGAGTGCGTCTTGAGGACTGATGTAAAGGAGAAGGAAACAGAAGTCAAGCTCTGCCCCAGTCTTGCGTGACCTCACGTTTTTGTTTCAGTTCCTCTGCAGATATTTCTTGACAAACAGGCAGCTATGACCATCAACTGTGCAAGAGCATGCTGAGGCCTCCTCATCTCTAAATTCTGAGATAAGCTGGCAAGCACAGGTCTTTGGGTGATCTGACTGGCTTTGAAGCCAACAAGAGAGGGGCTGGCTCCTTTTCAAAGCTCCCACAGAGTTTGACTTAAAAATTTGGGCAATTGGGCTTTAGTGAACACTGGTCAAATTTGCTTACATTGAAAGTATATGTTAAACGTTGGCGC
Organism: Mus pahari; assembly: GCF_900095145.1. Taxonomy (NCBI): domain Eukaryota; kingdom Metazoa; phylum Chordata; class Mammalia; order Rodentia; family Muridae; genus Mus; species Mus pahari. The sequence goes on from NC_034601.1 coordinate 31,704,119, forward strand.
TGATCTTCATGAATGGTAGCAGGTACTCATGGGGATGTTGGTTCTTTTCCTGGGTAACACTCTGAAAATACTGGGCAGATTTCCTGTGCTCATTCAAGTTCAAAGCTGTCCTTTAGAATACCAGAGCAATTTGTTCATCTTGGAATGTTAATGGGTCCAGACTACGGAAGTTTTCTAGCCATTTTGGAGAAGATACCAGGGCTCAGTGTTGAAGAGTGTCTATCTGTGGTGTGGTCATGGGAGTGAATCCATTTGTGCTAAGCACTGTCTGCATGTTGTTGGTACACTCCCTTAGCCTCTCAGTCTTTATTTTCCTCATCTGAAATATAGTAAGTAATCATATACTCTTCTCGATGGGTATTCCATTTGATGGCAAATAAGCAGAAACCAGAAATATTAGTGGTTTATTTTGATACCATGTATAAATCGGAAATATACAGTCCAGACCTAAGTTGATGGCTGCATTCCATTAAATCCTCAGGGGCCAAGTTTATTTCAGCTCACCCAAACTGTCATCTCCTTTTAAGATGTCTTGGTTCTTTTTTTTTTTTTTTTCTCTTCTAGAATAAAATGCCTGTGGGTAACTGCCAAGAAAAAAGGCTTATCTATCTCATCACTTTGGTTGCTTCAAGTCTAAGAGTAGATGATGCCATTGGTTTGGTCTCATGAAGGCTCATGGCTGGGTCACCACCATGAGAACATCATCATAGAAGTGCTTACAAGAAGCAGAGATTACATGGGGATTACAGGAGACCAAAGAACACAAAGAATCATTCCTGTTCTTCTGTTACAACCCATTCTGTTGGGAACTTACTGGGGGCTGTGTGTCTGTGTGTGTATGTGTGTGTGTGTGTGTGTGTGTGTGTGTGTGCCATAAGAATGACTTTAATATCTTCTCAGAGTAGCACAACCAAGTGACCTAATTACTGTTCTAATTTCCATCCCTTAAAAATTCCACTATATTCCAACAAGGCCAAAGAGAGCCATGGAGTCAGCTCAAGACACCCCAAGACTAAGTTCTCAGCACAAAGGAGATGTATTTGCTCCAGAAGGACAGAGGGCAGAGATAAGGAACAAAGATAGGAGATAGAGGAAGAGGGAGAAAGGGAAGGGATCACAGGAGAGGGGAGAAAGGGGGCATAGGAGAGGGGGAAGGGCATTTGACTCCCAGGGACAAAGGCTATCTCTGGATAGAGAGGAGACAGTCATGACCTATAGGCAAATGGCCATTTATAAAAGTAAAACGGGAAACCCTGTGCTTTAATTGAACATATTGATTAGGTGAGCCAAAGGGGACTTTTTCTTTAAAAAAAAAAAAAAAAAAAAGATTTATTTATTTATTTAATGTATATGAGTATATTATAGCTGCCTTCAGACACCAGAAGAAAACATCAGGTCCCATTACAGATGACTATAAGCCACCATGTGGTTGTTGGGAATTGAATTCCGATCTTCTAGAAGAGCAGTCAGTGCTCTTAACCACCAAGTCATCTCTCCAGCCCAACGGGGGCTTTTGATTGGTGGGCTTCAATACTTTGATAGCTGGACTGAGGTAGTCAGTCTCAGATGAGGAAGTGACCAAATAAGGAAATGGGTCTTGGAGTCTAGCTTTAAGGATGCAAGCTAATGGTCTTTAATGAGTCAGAGGGACTGGGGGAGAAGGGCAAGGCCTGTCAGAGTCCTGTTTGTGAGCTGGCTAGAGTTCTTTCAGAGACCTTACTGAGGACTGAGCTTCCTACACATGAGACACACACTCAAAGTGTATCCAGTCCCTAGCACCCAGGGAACAAAGTGAAAGAGACAAAGAAAGGGAAGGGTGTTCACATGCCATTTTTAGCAGCAGTTCCTGCTGAGTCATGTGGAAGAGAGGGTGGGCAGTACTGACTTTATTCTACATGGTCTCTGTCTTAGTCTATTTTATGCTCTGTTATAATAGAGCTCCTGAGACCAGGTAACGATAATCAGATGAAATGCACTAGCTTATGTTTCTAGAAGTCTGGTGAGGGTCTTATAGCTACACCATCACATAGCAATAGAAGAGAGCACAAGAGGGAGCCACACCTATCATTTTCTCTTTATTTGTTTGTTTGTGCTTGTTTTATCGAGATAAGGTCTCATTATGTAGCTCTGGCTGTCCTGAAACCTGCTGTGAACATGGGTAGACCAGGCTGGTGTGGAACTCACAGAGATTCACCTGCCTCTGCCTCCCAAGTACTGGGATTAAAGGTGTGGGCCACCACTCCTAGCTATACTTAAAATTTTAAATCTCTCTCTCTCTCTCTCTCTCTCTCTCTCTCTCTCTCTCTCTCTC
>NC_034601.1:31706501-31787791 GCF_900095145.1 Mus pahari
AGAGAGAGAGAGAGAGAGAGAGAGAGAGAGAGAGAGAGAGAGAGAGAGAGAGAGAATTTAATTTAGGACACGGTCCATCAAAGTCCTAATTCCTTAATACTGATAAAACCACATTTTATTTTAGAATGAGTTTGAAAGGGAACAAGCATTTATTTACTTAAACTCTAGCAGCTGCATGCACAGCCAACGATTCTATGATCCTGAGGAAGGGAGCAACATCAGTGGGAGACAACTGGGAATCTCTACCTCGCCCACAGATATGGATATATGGTGAGGATTAAAAGACCATGTATCCAGCTCCTTACCAACTAAAAGTGGGGTTCAGTGGGGAACTCTTTCCTCTTCTCCATCTTGAGGAACAAGGGAAGGTGTGAGGAAGGATCTCTGACCCCTTTCTCATCTACCACAGGCCTTTCTTAAAAAGCAGAATTCTGAGGTCCTGAAGATACCATGCCCTGGTCACTGGCACTTTCCCCTTCTGTCCTACACAGGAGCAGACCTTGTGATTAATGAGGTGATGTGGTGGGATCATGGAGTATACTATTGCACCATCGAGGCTCCAGGAGACACGTCAGGAGACCCAGATAAGGAGGTGAAGCTCATTGTCCTGCGTAAGTGCTGCTGCAGCTTTTCCTGGGCCAGCCACCAGTAGATATCGCCTGCAAAAGGAGCCACCAATAGCAGCAACGCCAGAAACAAACAGACCTGTGTTACAGTCATTGGACTGGGAACCTCTGATGGCCTCTTACTAGAGCTAAACATTTTTTTTTTTTTTTTTTGCCAGTGTGTCACTTGAGCTTACTAGGTCAATGGCTGTATTTCCTAGTGGCTAAGATTACTGGTTCTCAACCTATGAATTGAACAACTCTTTCACAGGGATCACCTAAGATCTCTGCAGAGCACAGATATCTACATTACAGTTTATGACAGCAGTAAAAATTACAGTTATGAAGCAACAATGAAAACAATCTGATGGTTGGGGGTCAGCATACTATGAGAAACTGTATAAAAGGGTCACGGCTTGGGAAGGTTGAGAACCACTAGAGTTGGAGTAGAGACTTCCCTCGGATGGCTTAGTTCCTCCCCTTTTGGCTTCTCTCTACGGCAGATTGGCTGACAGTGATTTTCATCATCCTCGGAGCCCTCCTTCTCCTGCTGCTGATTGGTGTGTGCTGGTGCCAGTGTTGTCCTCAGTATTGCTGCTGCTACATCCGCTGCCCCTGCTGTCCTACCCGCTGTTGCTGCCCTGAGGAAGGTGAGAGAACAGAGTGGCAGTGGGTTGGTCATGAAGGTACACGTGCCCTTTGCCCTACGTATCTCAGGTTAATTCCTGGCTCTTCTGGGATCTCCTTTATGCCTTCTTCCTTTACAGGCTCAGAAGAGTTGAGCTGTACCTGTAAATGATGCTCAAGAACCCTCTCTATTTACAAGGAAGGGGGCCAATAACAGGGTTTCTACCTATAAAGGTTTTTTTGGGGTTTTTTTTTTTTTTTTGGTTTTTTTTTAGTAAACAGACAGAGTTGGATCATCATCTGTTTTAAATGAAGGTTTTCCTTTTCGTGTATTTGAACAACTCTTCCTCTCTCAGATCAGAAGTGGAATAGAAAATTCCAGCACTCTAACCATGCCTTGGTCTTTTGGGCAACCTGTCTTCATCCCAAAGCGCTCTAGAGACCCCAGCCACCAGTCATCTAATTAGTTCATGGAAGATACTCATCTTTCTTGAGGGCCCAAGGATTTTAGGAGTTGTATTTCAGAAACCAGGGACAGAGACAGCGTATGTATCTTATTCTGTTATCCTTTCACAACACCACTTAGAGATGGGATGAAAAGAACAGGGCAATAGAAAAGGTATTGAAATGTTCTCAAACTGAAGCTCACACTGGAATCACATGGAGGGCTTGGTCACCATTAACTACTGCCCCCTCCCCAGCTTCTCAGCCAGTGGGTCTTGGGGAGTAGGGCCCAAGAATGTGTGTTTCTTAGACATTCCCAGGTGCTGTGAATCTAGTGGCAGGGAAGAGGAGAAGGAGCAGACAATTTGGCTCTTAGTAGGAGCTTTCTTTGTACTGAAATTTCATCATTTAAAAGAAACTTTGGACCAGCAAAATGGATTAATGGGTAAAGTACTTCCTAAAACCCACATGGTAGAAAATGTTCTCTCTCTCTCTCTCTCTCTCTCTCTCTCTCTCTCTCTCTCTCTCTCTCACACACACACACACACACACACACACACACACAAATACACAAGAATAAACATATAACAAGATGATAATATACCCAAAATGTAAAGCTGCAGAGGAGATGATAAAAGCGAAAGAATTGCAAGAGTGTTCTATAAAGTTTTTTCCTTAGTAACTAGATGGGAGTCAAATCGACAGTGTAACTGGAAGTTTTCTTTGAGTGTATTGGTTTTAAGTAACATTTCCTTTTCCCGATGATGTAAAACATCATGTGGTAGAACATCTGAGAAATTAAAAAAAAAAAGAAAGAAAGAAAGAAAGAAAAGCCTAAGCCAGTCTCCAGAGACAACCACTCTTGCCATCGTGGTCCCTGTGGAGAAGAAAGCTGAAAGGAAAACATGACGTTTACTCATGATGGTAGACACCCAACTTAATCTGTGATGTCAAGGCCAGCGGTCTGAGTCTGGTTTCAGGTCTGTGCTCGAAGATTGCCTGGTGTTTACAGGAAAGGAGAAATAACTTTCATTGCATGTCTGTTCTATGGGTGGCCTTTGTCTCCACTTCCCCACTGACTCCTCACCACAGTCACCAAAGGCCTATGTCATCACCACTTCGCCGGGCCAGGTCAGAGCAGTCTCAGAGCTCAGTAGTAGCTGTCCCTTGCACAGTGTTAAGCCTTTGACCTGTATCTGTGTGTCCCAAGTAGGGGCTGCCACAGCCTCTGCAGGCTGGCTGAGGTGACATTAACTCTGTGAAGAAGAGGAAATAGCAGAGGACTCGGTATGCCTCTAAGGAGCTTCCTACCTCTCAGGGGCCTTCCTGGAGGAGCCACTGTCGTGAGAGCAACCCCGTATGCGATGAGATCGATCCTCACTGGAAGACTCCTTAGAACACAGGGCAGTTGCCGCAGGCAGAACAGAGGCAAAGTTAGCATTCCATCAGTGAGCTGAGAAGCAGAGGTTTGGGTTCTCCTTGGTGGCTGCAGCTTGCTCTTTTAATAGAACTGAGGAAAATTAAGGACAGCTGGCCATAAGTTAAGGTCCTTGGACCTGATCAGATGAGTTCACGTTTTAACTTTCCTGACAAGTTTGGAGCGAAGATGAATTGCAGTGAGACACAGGAAATGGTGACAGAGGTCTCTGAATAGGAGAAATAGTCTGGTGTTGTGTTTGTTGGTTTGTATTTTGTTTTGGCCAAAATAGCCCCAATAATGTTTATAAGCACTAGAAGCCCCACTTACGAAGTTGGGCGACCACAGATGAATGTCTTTACCCTTGGAGGCAGCATTAGGTCTCTACCAAGAAAGAGCTAGCCTTAAAAAGGAAAGAGACCAGAGTATGTAGGCAGCCTGACCTCTGAAGAGAGAGGTCACTACACGTAGGGGACAGTCAGTGTATGAGGGAGCCCACAGCCTGTCATGGTTTCTGCAAATCAAAGCACAGAGCTGGAGACATAGTTCAGTGGCTTTCATGAGAACCCTGGGTTCAATCGCAGTATCATAAACAAATAAATAATATGCTAGATGCAGAAGGAAGCCTTTGGAAGGATGTCACAGATCTTGAACATCTCCCACCACAGCCCATGTCCCCAGTTAGCTCTCACCTTCCTGAGCTGTAACAGGAGGTTGGAGAGAACAATGAATTGGTGCTAACTTTTAGTAGATCCAGATAATCCACCAAGTATTGGTAAACAACCCTCATAAGGACTTAAAGTTAAAAGTTTTTGGATCTGAGCCTATGTTTCCTTTTCTACAAGAACTAGAGAAACTTGTCTTGTCTCTGAGTTACCGGCCCCCCTCCCCCCTCCCCCCAGAATCTCTGTATATAGCAGGGGAGAGTGAGGACTGGAGAGATTTCCCCCAGCTACACAGACCTTGGTGATCTAGAACCATAGCTGCTGGCTTCCTGTGCAGGCTGGTTCCTGTCTTTATCAGAGCAGAAGTAATCCACTAGAAGGTCAAGGGGACCTGAGCAATGGGGGGACTAAGAGGAGGAAAGACACGTTCAATGGAGTGATCCCCCAAAGAAAGCCCAACCTGAGGAGGATTAATTAAAGTCCCATTGCTTTGCCTGGGCCAGAATGTCTGCCTCTGCTGGTGGTTTCCTGAGATGAAAATGGCAAGAGTTCACAGGGGTTTGGCATTCCTGAAGGCTGCTGAGGCGAAGGACGGAGAGGCCATGGGGTAAAAGGAGGATAAAGATTAGGCCGGCTTCTGTGACAGCAGAGAGGTGGAGGTATGGAGTGGTAACCAGTCATGGGCAAGGGAAGTTGGAAAGTCTCCAGGGACCCTGGGGGAGAAGTACAAGTTTCAGAAGCAGATGCAGTGTTGTCATTTCTGTCCCTGGTAGAAGCCTTAAACATTATACCCTGGCTTTTCCCTCAGAGACAAAGACTCCACATTTTTTGTGTTTCTCCTGGAGCTAAGGCGAAAGGAACAATTTATTATGATAAAAATGAGGGTCTCTACTGGCTCACCTGTTGGGCATTCCACGGGTTTTGCCGCATTTAACGGCAGCAACTCTGCAAAAGGTCTGTCTAGCCCAGAGACTCTGAAAACTCCCAAGTCAGCAACCATCCAAGCTTGAATAGTCTGGATGGCTGAAGTCCCATCTGGTCCTCAAAACCTTGGCTTTAGCAAGTCTAGCCTTGGCGGCCTCATTTCTCAGAATTGTCTTGAATCTTGAAGCAGCCGGCTCCAAGCTGACAGAAGAGGCACCTGCACTCACTGTGGGATGTTGGGTTGGAATACAGCTTCAGTGATCTCAGCTTCCTCTATTCCCCACATTAAGAGACATCTCAAGGCCAGGCGTGGTGGTCCCTGCCTGTAATCTTTCTCAGGGGGTGACACAGGAAGATCCTTCAGTTTGACGCCAGCCTGGGCTATGGAGTAAGATTCTGTTTTAAAACACAAAGAGCCAAGCCAGGTGAGAAGGATTAGCTTGCTATGCTGATGGTGGCCAGTAGAGGGGGCTAATAGGCCCCTGCTCCTGTCTCCTTTGAGTGCTGTGGGTTGGTATTAAGATGTAGCAACTCTAGGAGCTCCTTTGAGTGCATTTGATTTCTTCCTGGCAGGGCTGTGACTCATTAATGGGGCTGGAGCTCGGGACACTTCTGGGGGCTCTGTGGCAACCACTTCCTGTTGTGTTGCAAGATGGCCCCTCAGTGGGTTCAGCAGACACTATGTATCTGGGTACAGAATACCGGCCTTCCTCCCTGTTCTTCTGGGCTGAGCCGTGCGGTTTTACAGCAAACCCTGATGTCTGTGAGACTACCGGGGTGGAAGCCTGTCAAAGTTTGTGTAGCAGCATGCATCTGCTCCACGCGTGGCTAGGCAGAGTCTTTGGGAGTCAAATGGTACTTAGCCACAATCACCTCAAAATGGAAACTCAGGACCAAGAGCAAAATTTAAATTGCATTCTCTGCAGATTGTGCGCTTCAGCACAGATGCACCTAGGGGACTGAAATGACATTGCAGAGACCCTTCATGCTGCTATTTTGCACCGTCGCCCCCCAGGAAGGGAGTATTGCCCTTTTATTTGCCTGGCCCACCCCTAACTGGGAGGAACCCCAGCAGCTAGTAAAGGAGAAAAGTAGAAAGAATCCGCTTCAACTCACATCAGCTTTGTGTGCCCCTGGCCCTCATCCCATGAGGTGTTTGTTTGTTTGTTTGTTTGTTTGTTTGTTTTTCCCACCCAGGGCTGGTGTTCCAGCTAGAAACAAGCTTAAGGGACACACCACATTCCTGTTCGTCCCCTCAGAACAGATGGCCCTGAGCTTGCCCTGCAGGCTCAAGAACTGTCAGGCTGGTTCATAGCCTCCTCTAAGCCTTTACTATGGGGGGTATTTCTGTGTGACCCGAAGTTTGATTGACAGCCTATGCCCTTTGGGTGATGTGGAGCACAAGTAACATGAGGACATGTTTTGAGGCTAGAATGTTGGTTTTTTTTTTTTTTAAGTAAATTTTCCTGGGGTATGAGAGATGGAGTCTATAATATAGGATATTCACTCCCAGCTCCTTGCTGAAGACACAGCGCCTAAACTCTTGTTTCCATGCAAGATAGGTGAGAAGGGGCTCCAAGGCGAGAAGCTGGAAGCACAGACCAAGTAGGAGGTGTGGGACTCCGGCTGGCTAAGGGTCTGCGTTTCTCCTTCTTCCCCTGCAGCCCTGGCCCGCCACCGCTACATGAAGCAGGTTCAGGCCCTAGGTCCTCAGATGATGGAAAAACCCCAGTACTGGGGGGCGGACAGGAGCTCCCAAGTTTCATCTTATGCAATGAACCCGCTGCTGCAGCGAGGTAAACTTTGCCAGCAAGTCACGGGACGGGGAGGGGCAGAGGGTGAGGGCAGAGGTGCGGTCGGCCAAGGAGCATGCGCTAACAGGGTGTCTTCCGATGGAGGGTGGGAGGGAGTGCAATCCTACTTACTAACGTGATATTTTGATGCTCTGGTTCCTAGCAGGGTATTTGGGACCAGCAGTTCAGTGTGTTCCATCCTTGTTTCCATTCAGATCTGTCCTTACAGTCCAGCCTTCCACAGATGCCAATGACCCAGATGGCTGCTCACCCTCCGGTGGCTAATGGTGTCCTGGAATATTTGGAGAAAGAATTGCGGAACCTCAACCCAGCCCAACCTCTGCCTGCGGATCTCAGAGCCAAATCTGGTCACCCTTGCAGCATGCTCTCCTCCCTGGGCTCCGCAGAGGTTGTGGAACGCAGAGTTATCCACCTGCCCCCACTGATCAGAGACCCACTGTCCACCAGGACCAGCAACTCCTCACACCAGCAGCGGCTCAGCCCTGTTCCTTCCAGACACTGGGATCTGAGTGAGCGCCCGAGGCAGCGCCATCGCTCTGATTTCCTCCAAGATCTCCAGGACCGGGGGATGAGACCCTGGGCCCCGGGGAGAGGGGAGCTGGACCCCCATTGGAGTGGGAGACACCACCGCTCTAGGCCCAGTGAGTCCTCCATGCCTTGGTCAGACTGGGACAGCCTGAGCGAATGTCCCTCATCCAGTGAGGCTCCTTGGCCCCCCAGACGACCAGAGCCTCGGGAAGATGCCCAGAGACGTGGGAGACGCAGGCATCGCAGCTACTCACCTCCTCTACCCTCGGGTCCCAGCTCTTGGAGCTCTGAAGAGGAGAAAGAGTCGCTGCCCAGGAACTCGGGGGCCCAGCGAAGTCACCATCGCCGCCGCCGCCGACGCCGCTCACAGTCTCCAAACTGGCCTGAGGAGAAGCCGCCCAGCTACCGCTCACTGGATGTGACTCCAGGCAAGAACAACAGGAAAAAAGGGAATGTGGAGAGGCGCTTGGTGAGCCTGGGGTATCCTGTGGAGGGTCGGGCATGATCAGAGAGGCTCCTCAGCTGACACAAGCCCAGCAGGGTTTTCCTAGTCCTGCATAACTGTCTGGGCAGGCTGAGGCAGGTCTTTTCTTAGAGTGAAAGGGCCAAGTCAGTGCAGGGTGTAGAAGAGGCTCAGAGCTTGCAAAGGGTCTTCTCTGCACCAGTGTGTGTGGCTTTAGCCATCTTCTCTGCCCTCGGAGACAGGTCAGGTGGGTTCTGCTGGTATGGAAGGTAAAGAATTAAGGCTCAGAATAACTAAGCATCCGCCCCTCACACGTGGTGGGGAGCTGGACCTTGGGTCTCAGCGGCAGCCCTGGATGTTGACTTGGCAACCTTTTTTTCCTCACAGGCCCCGTTAGAAACAGGCAAGAGGAGTTGTGAATGTTTAACTGAGCAGCAACTGTGCTGTATGAGAGGATGAGGTCTTCCTGGTGTGCCTGGGAGCTCATCAGACTGATGAAAACCGACCCTGGCATCCCCTTAATGAGTAAAACTTTAGAGTGCTGTGAACATTGAAGGTGTCAGTCATTATTTAGCTCTCTAAACGGGAAACACTGGAGGATACGTGCCTACAGTATCCTTGCCCCTCCCACCCTTCCTTCCTTCCTTCCTTCCTTCCTTCCTTCCTTCCTTCCTTCTTCCTCCCTCCCTCCCTCCCTCCCTTCCTTTCTTTTTCTTGGTTTCTCTTTTTTTAGAGGTATGGTTTTTTTTTAAATCCAGGTGTGGTGGTGCAGCCTGTAATGCCAGCACTCAGGAGGCTGAGGCAGGAAAACTGCCACAATTTCAAGGTCACCCTGATCTACTGTATTAGATGCTCTCTCAAAAGCACCATGACTTTAAGGAACGGTTTGATAATGAACTCACCCAAGTGACAGCTTATACTTTATAAAAGTACTCCACGATGGCTCAAACGTAAACAAACTACTTACTCAGAAGCACCTTGCAAGCTACCTGTGACCAAACCCTTCTCCTCATTTTCTTCTGCCGAGACAGTTAGGTCTCAGAAAGCTCTGAGGGGAAGCCCCAGAGGAAGCGCATCATCTGAGAACAGCAGTCTCTCATAGGCTTTGAAGGACACAGTTATCACTGTGTATGTATGTATGTATGTATGTATGTATGTATGTATGTATGTATGTATCTCAAACCCATGTGTGCAAAAGAGCACGCCTCTGGGGAGGTACAAACAGATGGAAGAGTGGGGAGGGGAAGACAGTGCAGCCCAGAAGAAAGGGGTGCTTCTGAAACTGTCAGTGGCAACTGTGTCATTTTCTCACAAGTATCCCGTGGACACTGTGATCATCAAGCAGCAGTGAAAACAGCAGGAGTTATGGGGCATGTTCAGTTTACATATGTCCTATACTCCACACAACAGTCCTGTACTATAAGGCCCATTTGAGTTAGATTTGTGTGCCAATGGCCCTCTGCCCTTGTCTGGTCCCTCACATATCCTTTTGACTGTCTTAACAGAAGCTTAAAGAGTGACCTTATCCATATATTACATAATACAGTTGCTTCTCTGTGAGGTGCTCAGTAGAAGGAATCCTGTAAAATAGCACCGAACCCATCAATGCTGGGATACTCAGAGCCATTGTTGCATGGTGACCTTTCTCATGTAGCGACTAAGTATGCCTCTTCCTTTATAGCAGAAAAAAAAAATATGATTTTCAAGTTTTTGGCTCTACATCTGAGCCCCATTTTTCTCTAAGTTACTTTTTTTTTTCTTTTCTTTATTTCCTTCCAGTTAAAGTATGCAGCCCTTCTAAGCCTTAGAATCTAAGGGAAGGGTACAAGACATGCTCTAGACACCAAGCCAGTCCGGATTCATTTGGTCCCCACAAGGCTCAGAAAGGTTGAATAACAAGGGCAAAGCACATAGCAATAGAAAAAGAAGCCCATGTTTGACCATAGTCCTCTGGTTCTCAAGCCTTTTTGGTAACCCATAGTTTCCTTAGACAGAAGGTCATCAGTGAGATCCATAATACTTTCTAGTGACTACGGCTTCCTCAATTTTCCTGAGCATCAGTACTTTATTTATTTATTTTTAAATCATCAAGATGTACACAAGAAGTCATTCTACCATCATTTTCATTTATAAAGTTGTCTTTGAAAGATTTTGTCTAAAATAACTTTAAAATCCCCCATTAACTTGGGGTCCGAGTCTGGTTTCTAGATATATCACTGAATTGCATCAAACCTTCTTTTTATAGTCTGATACTGCCCCTAGACCCAGGACCAAAGCTTGAGTTTGCAGATGAGCTCATTTTAAGGGTGTAGCTTGTTGCCTTTATAGCTTCACTGTTATGAAGCGGCTCAGTGTTGGCACTGAGTGCTTCCGGCACAGGTTTCTGAAGGCATTGGAGTGTGACATTTTCAACACTGTGCAGAGTTAGGCCACTAGATGGTGACTTCTGTCTACGTGTCACATGTGGTTTCTCTGGTCCTTTCATTAAAAGAGCGTGTAAAGTGTCTCTGTTAAATCAGGCTTCATCAGTGACAGGCTTACCATACTTTTAAAATAAAACAATCCATTAAAATACTTCATCATCAAGTAGTCAGAGAAATAGGAAACAAACTAAATGTTTTTAGGCTCCCATGGCGCCTTCTCCAGGGTAATGCTTAACAAATACACGCAAGTGCGCATGACCGCCTGGTAATCTCAAATAGGGAAGGTGTTCTGTCTGCTCAGCGCTCAGAGAAATACAGACCTTATGCTGTCTGTGGGAGTGCCAGCTCATAGTCTGTGGGAGTACCTGCTCAGCTGACTTAGGGTGAGCGCTCACTTATTAGAAGCCTTTCACTCAGTCGAATTGAAGCAGGAACTTCAAGCTTTCTACTCCAGTGACCTCAGGCTGAATGATCCTTGTGTTCCTAACCTCCTTCAGGCTATCTCTCTTTCCAATCTTGCCCTAATAGAATGAGTTCCAAGACACTCTGGCATCTTCAAAACCTGGCCCATGTACATCTATTCTAGAGAGGAGAAAGCCACGGTGTTTGTTTCTGGGCTAACCTGTAGTGAATTTCAGGCATTATATTTTTTGTCTTAAATTTTTTATTAATAAAAAATGCCGTATTGGGATCTGCAGTCTTCTACTTTGAGTATCCCTTGATCATGCCACGTCTCCCTAAACAGAGTCCCTTTGTCTCTTCTCATTGTTGTCTTCTGTTGCAGAGAGCATTTACTCCAGAGTATTCCCATTAGAAACCTTGGCCCTTAACGCTTCCTTCCCTGATCATAAGAAACACATTTTTCTGAAGCAGTATGATGCACATGCCTACACAGGATCTTTGGGACTGTTCATTACAGGAAAGGGTGTTCTCATTCCTGAACTCCAGCTGTAGATTTTTCAGAAACACAATCAAATGACACCCCCTCCCCCAACATGCATGGAGAGGTTTGAGAAACATATCAAATGAGAAAACAACAACAACAAAACTCAAACGGACCCACACATAACAAGAGATCCTTTGAAGAAAAGCCATTGAGTTTGTTCTGGGAAAAGTGTAAAAAGTAAGTCTAGAGGAATACTGAAGTGTGGAGCTAATGAAGTGGGTGGAGAGCAATGGTTCAGAGTGTAACCAGGAACAGAGCTGTCTTCAAGGTAAGCAGAGAGGAACTGGGAAGTGGGAAGAAAGCAGGTCCTTTCTTCAGTCCACTGAAGACTTGGCATTATTACAAAACCAACAGTGATTGAATGGAGCAAATAAGATTAGAAACTTTCAGAAATCTACAGTGTTGGAGGGAGGCCATTGAGAGGAAAGAGAATGGCCCCACAAAAGGACAAGAAAGAAATACAAGCAGCCACCACTTAGTGGGTTAGCAGCTCACCTTGAGAATGGCATATGTGGGCTATAGATTGAGTTAAATGTTGTTTTTTGTGTTCTTGTTCCTCAGGAGAGAGAGAGCTCGCATAGTGGACGGAGTGTGGTCATTTAGTCTCCAGGCACCATACTGCTTCTTGGATCGCACGTGTCCTCAGCATTATCAAGATTTCCAGCTGCCTTGGGAGGGACACTATACATCTGTGTCTCACAGTTTTGGGTATAGATTCTAAGAATCAAATAGAAGAGTTTTCAAAACAGGTGTTTGTGGGATTAATAGCAAGCTTTCCCCTTGTTCATGCCCTCTGTCTATTACATGTTCTCTGACTTGTAAGGGCTCCTAGCTAGCATAGGATCCCTCAGTAACACAGTAGCCCAAAGTGTTCCAGTAGGTCATGGTGCTCGGGACCAAGGCATTTTCATAATGACAACTTAGGAATCTTTAAGAAGAAATCAAACAGGTTCCAGGAACAAGAAACCTATGGAATATTATGGGCAAATTCCCACGGGAACTCCCTGTCCTCTCTTGAATTTCCTGAGGGTTTTTCCACATTAAGCATCCCCACCTGTGGTCCTGAGCATTCCTGAGTTTCCAGTCCAAACAAGCAAGCAAGTGCAAAAAATTCTACAGCTCTGTGCCTTTCACGGGCTGTGCAATGCAATTCTGCAAAACCACAGGGAAGCAGTTGTTCACCAACCATATTCTTGTTTCCTTTTTCTTTCTTACGGCGCCTTTCCTCTACATTTAATTTATTTTCTTATATATAATAATATAACAATGCTAAAATCACTTTAAGTACTTTCAAGAGCCATACAGTATAAACAAGAAAATTAATGTAACAGGCTGAAGATTCCATTCCAAATAAATATCTGTGTTTCTACCCCGAGTTTCTACTTCTATTCATTGACTTACTTATCGTCCAGTAAAGCTCAGAATCAGGCCATACTGGGTAGTTCCAAAGACTACTGTCTCCAGGACTGCTGAACGTTTCAGGGTTTCAGTGTCCCAAGCGTTAGGATCTAGGTGGGTTTTGCCACGTACAGAGTTCCAGGAGGAAAGAGCTGAACGTTTCCTGTGTGTAATACAGATATCACTGCTTCCCATTTTCCAAATAGCTCCTTCACAGATACACTTATGATTGATGTGTAGGCTTTCTCTGAGTAGACTGGAAGGAGATGGTTCCAACAATATTGATATTGTACAAGATCAGCAATATCTCCGTATCACCATGACTTCAATTTAGAGTTAATTATATCAACCCATCCATTTTTCTCCATGATTAAATGTGAAAAAAAAAAATGGCTAAATTCCTGTGTTTGGCAGAGTTTATTTTCAGGATTTTTGAAATCTGAACTTAAAATTAGGAAACAGAAAAAAAAAAAAAAGATAGCTAATGTAGATGTAAAAATGAGTAGTTTGTGCTACTCTGGTATAGAAAATACCATACCATACAGTATAGATCCACTTTTCAGCGTATCTCTTAGCAAAGTGTGGTGGTGGTGGTGTGTGTGTGTGTGTGTGTGTGTGTGTGTGTGTGTTAGATTCTTCTTTTATACAGTACATCTCAATCATAATTTTCCCTTCCTACACTCCCCCTCCCACACTCTCCCTCTTCCTGGGATTCACTCCCTTTCCATTTCCAATCAGAAAAAAAGAACAGGCCTTCAGGAGACAACAACCACACAGGACAAAACAAAATACAACAAGGGAAAAACAAAACAAAACAAACAAGCCTTCACACTGAGGCTGGACAAGGCAACCTAACAGGAAGAAAAGAGTTCCAAGAGCAGGCAAAAGAGTCAGAGACACCCCTGCTCCCACCGTTAAGAGTCCCACGAAAGCACGTAAGATCAACATATACACAAAGGACCTGATGCAGGCCCCACGCTTGCTGCTCTGCGTGGGTCTGTGAGATCATATGATCCCTGCTTAGTTGATTCAGTGGGCCGTGTCCTCCTGGTGTCCTCCGTCCCCTCTTCTACAGAATTACCTGAGTTCTGACAGGTGGGGCACAGTGGAGGCTTATTTGTACTTTCTCCACATAATGTCTGGCTGTGGGTCTCTGGATTTGCTCCTATCTGATGCCAGAGGAAGTCTCTCTAATGACAACTGAACAATGCACTGATCTATGAGTACAGCAGAATATCATTAGGAATCATTTCATTATTTTTTTTTATTTTAACCAGTCATGTTTGGTTCTACCCTAGGTCTCTGGGCTAACCAGTCTCTAGTTTCTGGCCATTTAAGCAGTGTTAGGCCTGGGATCCCTCAAGTTAAGTCAGGCATTGGTTGGCCACCCCTACAAGTTCTGTTGCTACCATTGTCCCAGCATATCTTTCAGGTTAGACAGAATGCTGGTCCATGGTTCTGTGGCTGCGTTGCTACCCAGGTTTCTCTTTCCACAGCCTGCAGAGTACCTTCTCAAACCAAAGAGACTGGAAGCATGAAGGCTCCACGCAGGCACCAGATCAACCTCTCCACCAGCTGAACCTCAGTGAGCTGTGTGGATGTTATCCTTGGCAGTGTCCACCCCCCCCCCATATTAGTTAGGGTTTCAGTGCTGAGAACAGGTACCATGACCAAGGCAACCTTATGAAAACAACATTTAGTTGGGGCTGGCTTACAGGTTCAGAGATTCAGTTCATATCATCAAGGCAGGAGCGTGGCAGCATCCAGGCAGGCATGGTGCAGGAAGAACTGAGAGTTCTAAATCTCCATCTGAAGGCTGCTAGTGGAAGACTGGCTTTCGGGCAGCTAGGGTAAGGGACTTCAAGCCCACACCCACAGTGACACACCCACTCCAACAAGGCCACACCTCCTAATGCTGCCCACTCCCTGGGCTGAGCACACACACCCCCCTTACACACACACATACACACACATCCTGTCAGTTTCTGGAGAACAAATCTTTTTCCTAGGATAAGCTTGGGCTAAATAGGGTCTCACTTTGGGACCCCCATGGCCAACAACTGAATTGAATTCAACCAGTCCCACTGCTAGAAGCCTTGCCTATCTATAAGAGATGGCTGGTTGAGACTTTGTTTCCCCATTACTAGGACTTCTCTAGAATCATCTTCATACATTCCAGGAAGATTCCACTGCACTAGGTTTCCAACCCCACCCCCAATTCTAGACATCTCTCCCTGAATTCTCTCCCTCCATTCTTCACCTGATCCCTCCTGCTCCTGTCCACATCAACCCCCAGTACCCCCATAAAATCTATTCTATTTCCCTTTCTCAGGGAGATACATGTGTCCCCCCTAGATCCTGTTCTTTAGTACCCTCTTTGGGTCTACAGATTAAAGCTTGGTATATTGTCTATAATGGCTAATAGCCACTTATAAATAAATAAATACCATATTTGTCTTTCTGGGTTACCTCACTTGGGATGGTATTTTTTCTAGCCATTTGCCTGCAAATCCATGATTATCTGGTAGACTTCATCCCAGAGATACAGAGATGGTTTAATATATGATCGGTAATCCACCCCATAAACACAGTGAAAGAAGAACACCTACATGATCATCCTAATAGATGCAGAAAAAGCCTGTGACAAAATCCAACACTCAGTCATGATAAACATCATGGAGAAAGTAAGGATACAAGGGATGTACTTAAACACAATAAAGACAATTCACAGCAAGCCTGTAGCCAACATCAGATTAAGCTGAGAGAAACTCAATGCAATTCCATGAAAATCAGGAACAAGGCAAGGTTGTCTGCTCTTTACATATCTATTCGATATTGTCACTGGAGTCTTAGCTAGAGCAACATGACAACTGAAAGAGATCAAGGGGTTACAAATTGGAAAGGAAAAAGTCAAAGCATCGCTATTTGAAGATGATATGATAGTGTATGGAAGTGACCCCAAAGCTGATAAACATCTTCAGTTATGTGGCTGGATACAAAATTAACTTCAACAAATTACTATCCCTCATATATACAAGCAATAAACAGGCTAAGAAAGAAATCAGGGAAACAATACCTTTCACAAGATAATCTAAAATATCTTACTGTAACTCTAACCAAGCAAGTGAAAGACCTATCTGACAAGAAATTAAAGTCTTTGAAGAGAAAAATTGAAGAAAATATCAGAAGATGGAAAGATCTCCCATGCTCATGGATGGGTAGGATTTTCATTAAAATGTTCATCCTACCAAAAACAATCTACAAATTCAATGCAATCCCCATCAAAATTACAACATAATTCTTTATATACCTTGAAAGGACAATTCTCAACTTCGTATGGAAAAACAAAAGATCCAGGATAGCTAAACAATCCTGAACAATAAAAGAACTGTTGGGAATTATCATCATCCCTGATTTTCTAATTTTATAAATCTTGGAAATGCCATAAGACGAAACTCTGAATGCTCCTAGAATAGTGGGGAGCAGGTCTGAGAACCTAGGTTTGGAAAACTGCATAGAGTCAGGCATCTTCATCTCCCAGTCAATAGGAGGTAGCCTAACCCTAGCCCTGATTCTTCACCCTGGGCCTGGTGTAGTTACTCTCACAACCTCAAACAACAGGACCAATGGGGAGTCATGCTGAAGAAAAGCAACCAAGGAGAGGCCCTCTGTTTCCACCCTCTCCCCCTTTCCTGAAGAGAGCTATTAGACAAGATAAGTCAGGAAAGCCCGGAAGGTAAACAGGACACCGAGGCTGTTGGGTATAAGCAGGAAAACTGACCTACCAGCCTGGTCCTAGATCCCATTTAGAGGAACCAAGATTCTCCCCCCCCCCCCATTCACTGGCCCAGACAAACCTGGAGAGCCAGAGACACCATCAGGAACATTTTCTCACATCACTCTCGCTTAAGAGATATACAACACTTGGTCAGAGAAAACCCTTCCTGTCCCCCCAGAAAGCACCAGCTGATGCCAGTTAGAGACAAAGCAGAAGAGATAAATCAAAATGACTCCAGAGAAGTTTTAAAATAGCTGTTGGATAGTAGGCAAAGACTTGTCTAGGAAACAGAAAGGGGTAACTATGTAAGATATGACCCAGAGCCTCAGATGAAGTATCCAAAATATAAACCAACAGCTAAAAAAGTGACAAAATGAATAAAAAAGGAAACCCATCGATGGTAGCCATGAGGTGAGCCAGGTGTTGGAACTGTCTGAAAAGAATTTCAAAACACTATAAATATCAATTACAAATTCTCTAGAAACAAATAGAAAGGTAGAAAAACGGGTTTTTTGTTTGTTTGTTTGTTTGTTTTTTATTGGAGAAGGAAATTATAGGGGCTGGGAGAGATGTTTCTGCAGTTAAGAGAATTTTCTATTCTTCCACAAAACCTGAATTTGATTCCCACGTCAAGCTTCTACTTCAGCAATGGAGGACGCAACGCCTTCCTCAGGCTTCTGCAGGCACTGATAAACACCACACCACACCACACCAAACACACACACACACACAAACACACACACACTCTAGTGGGAGGGAAAGAGAGCATTGATAAGCATTCATAGACACACCACACAGACACACAGACACACACACACACACACACACATACACGTGAAGGGGGAAGAGAGGGCATTGATAAACATGCATAGATACCTCTCTCTCTCTCTCTCTCTCTCTCTCTCTCTCTCTCTCTCTCTCTCTCTCTCTCACAATAAATAGATAGATAGATAGTAGATAGATAGATAGATAGATAGATAGATAGATAGATAGATAGATAGAGGCTAAAAGAGTATCCCATATATAATTCTAAAGTTGACAACTTAGAGGAAATGCACCAATGCCGTGAGAAATATGTCTACCAAGATGAAATCTATAAACCAAACAGTCCTTTTATCACTAGGGAGACTGAAGTTTTATTGAAACACTCCTCAAAATCCCCAGGTCCTGAAGATCTTACTGAAGAATTGCTAGATCTTTGAGAGCGAGTTAACAACAGTCTTCTGCAATCTCTTAAAAAAAAAAAAAAAAAAAAAAAAAGAAGTGGAGGAAGCCATCCAGGGAAGGCTGTGGCAAGCAAGTGAGCTCCCTGGAGATGCCCCACCATTTTGCGTGGCTGCAGTGGGTGAACCCTGAAAAGGCACAGCCCCAGGGGCTTCGTCCCAGGATTTCTTCTTGTTGCTAATGTGCTTTCTCACGTTTGTCATTGCTGTATTCTTTATTTTTCTGACATGGTGTGATTGGGCCAAGATAGATCCTTTCTGTCTATAGTCTATCAGGATCGATTCCTGGGCATTAATTAGTCCATACTATTGGGCAAATTTCCTTCACATCAACATGAAGGTGAACTTTCGTAGAATTAATGCTCTTTAAATGTATTAATGATTTTATAGAATTCCTGATTTGACTAAAATAATTTTAGAAAGTTAGAATAATTGATAGAAAGTTTAAGGAGATAGAAAGTTTTAGTTGTCTCGGCAGAAAGATGTGACAACATTAGGATCAAGAGTAGACTGTGCCCCTTTCTCATAGAACAGTAAGTAAAGATGGAATGAGAAGTGCAGAGGCCTGTCAAGCACTACAAGCACATAAACTGTACTAGGAAGAAGAATAGGCTTGGAACAAATGAATGATCAAGGAAAAACATCCATTCTAAGTCTGGTCCAAGGATGAGGCCACAGGTGTGTACTATGATAAAGCAAGGCCATGTAAAACAATTGCTTTGAACCTATAATGAGCTTATAGAATGAAACACTTTGAACTTATAATTAACATCCTAATTAACATCCTGCTGTAACTCCCTCTTGTGTGTAACATTTTTATCTATGATGTAATTTTTTTCTTACATAGAGAACTTCTGTCTAAAAAGCTTTAAAAAGCTGAAAGCAAAAATAAAAGCTCTGGTGTAGCTCTTTTCTGCTTCATCCAGTGTGTGAATGTTTGCGCACGTGCCTGACTTTCTCTCTTCCTTTTTCTTTATCTCCAGCTCATGAAGAGTGAATGAGCTCTGGTCCTCTGGTGACTAGTGGCCCCTGAGTTAAAGAGTAAAGGGCCCCTTGGTTAGTGGTACATATTTAGCCGAGGGCTCCCGTGTCTGGCCACAGTGGGAAAGGATGTGTTTAATCCTGTAGAGACATGATGCACCAGGGTAGGGGGATGGGGGGATGCTGTCCTCTTAGAGACGAAGGGGAAGGGGGAGGGGGAGAGACTCTACAAGGAGGGACCAGAGAGGAAAGAAAGAAAGAAAGAAAGAAAGAAAGAAAGAAAGAAAGAAAGAAAGAAAGGAAGGAAGGAAGGAAGGAAGGAAGGAAGGAAGGAAGGAAGGAAGAAGAGTAAAGAGCCCTAAATAGTTAAGTTCCTATTTCAAATTCCCTGCTATCAGCAGGATCAATGGCCAGAAGCCATCAGTTCTGGCCCCGGAGTAATAAATGAATGTTAAAAGCCAGAAGGCAACATCCTTTGGTTTAGCCATTTCCGTTGACTCTACATCCCATCTCAGTTTACCTGGGTGTCAAAGCCAGTCTTTGACACAGAAGAGCAAGTAAAATCTCTCACCCCAGTTAGCAGTCCAGAACAAATTCAGAAGAAGACACAATGCGGGTGTACCATCTCTCCTGAATATAGATGTAAATGCTTTTATGAATGAATTGATGATCTATCGAGTTAATGTTTGAGACAGGGTCTTGCTGTGTAGGCTGGCCTTGTTGTAGAGATCCTCCTCCTCCTCCTCCTCCTCCTCCTCCTCCTCCTGAGTGCTGGGATGACAGGCATGTGGTCATCATGCCCAGTCTCACGCATTTATTGTCTGTTTGTACTTCCCATCTAAGAACTGTGTGTTCATTTCACCCTTAATGATTGGACTGTTTGTTCTTTTATTTTTTAACTGTTTGAGTTCTTCATATATTTAATCCTCTGTCAAGAAATAGCTGGCAAATGTTTTTCCCCCATTCTACAGGATATTTTCATTGTTAACTATTGCCTTTACTAGGTAGAAGGCTTTTTTTTTCCAAAAGAACAAGACTTTATTTAAGGTTGGGGCCTGGGAAGATGAGATGGCTCAGTGGCTAAGAGTACTGGTTGCTCTCCCATAGCACCTTGGTTCAACAGTAACCACATGGCAGTTCACGTTGTCCAGTTCCAGAGGACTCTTCATCTGGATTCAGAAAGCACTGACCTACTACACATACATGAAGGAATGTAATGTCTATTACAGTAATTGATAGGGATTTGTGAATGGTGCCCACAGGAAATAGGAACTTAACTATTTAGGGCTCTTTACTCTTTCTTTCTTCCTTTTTAACTTCATATAATCCCATTTGTCAATTCTTGCTAATATGTCCTGAGCTAATATTGTCATTTTGAGGAAGTCCTTGCTTATGTCTGTAGCTTGCCTATATTTTTGTCTGGCAGTTTAAGGTTCCATCTTACATTGAGGTCTTTGATCCATTCTGAAATGATTTTCTGCAGCATTTCTATCTTTATTCTCCTACGTGTGGAATATTCAGGATGATAGAGTTGGGAGAGTTAAATAGGGGAGAACACCCAGAAGAAGTTGGAGGCAGAGAATGAAAAGTAGATTTGATCAAAGCGAAATTTATCCATATATGAAGTGGGGAAAGCCAATCTTTCCTTGAACACGTGTATTTGACACTTTTGCTGAGAAGCAGTTGATTGTAGCAGTGTAGGTTTATGTTAATGGTGCTCTATTTTATTCCACTGTGCCCATGTCTGGTTTTGTGTGTGTTTTTGTTACTATGACTCATTAGTATCATTTGTGATATCTCCAGTATTGCTTTCTAGTGTGTCCATGGGAATTTCAAAATACCTTTTCTATTTCTGTGAAAATACCATGGTATTTTGGTCATTACCTCCAATCTGCCGACCGTTTTCAGCAATGTGACATTTTTTAACTACATCGACTTTCCTGACCCATGAACATGGGACATCTTTCCAGTTTTTAATATCTTCAGTATTTTCTGTTTTATGATTTTCATTGTTGACATCTTTCACCTTCTTGGTTATCATGTGTGTGTGTGTGTGTGTGTGTGTGTGTGTGTGTGTGTGTTGGGGTGCAGTGCATGTAGAGACCATAGGAAAATCACCTCTATCTATCTTTTTTTTTTTAACCTTATTCCTTTAATACAGAGTCTCTCACTGCACTGGAAGCTGACAATTTTAGCAATGCTAGTTGGTCAGTGAGCTACTGAGATCCTCTTGTGTCTGCCCTACAGTGCTGGGATTACAGGCATGTATAACCATGTCTGGCTTTTTTCTTTTCTTTTTTTTTTTTTTTAAAATTATTTATTTATTATATGTGAGTACACTGTAGCTGTCTTCAGACACTCCAGAAGAGGGCTTCAGATCTTGTTACAGATGGTTCTGAGCCACCATGTGGTTGCTGGGATTTGAACTCCGGACCTTCGGAAGGGCAGTCGGGTGCTCTTACCCACTGAGCCATCTCACCAGCCCCCCCATGTCTGGCTTTTATGTGAGTGCTGGGGATTCAAACCCAGGTCTTCATGCTTGTAGAGCAACACTATTACCCACTGAGCCATTTTCTCAACTGTGATGGCTATTTCTTGTTGTCAACTTGACTATGTACGAAATGAACTACAACAGAGAAATAAAGGGCATGCCTGTGAACCAGCTCTTAAGGCTGGAAGACATAGGCTTCTAACCCAGATCTTGACATGGAGATCTTGAGGCATAGTGGCCATGAAAAGCTTAGGCCCAGATAAAATAGTACACACCTTTAATCCTGGGAGACTGATGCAAGCAAATCTCTGAGTTCAAGGTCAGCATGGAACAAATCAGGTTCCAAATCCAGTCATGGTAGTACACACCTTTAATCTGGGCCACACCATTTGCTGGAGGCCTACATAAGGACACTGGAAGAAGGAACATTCACTTTTCTTACTCACACTGTATTTACTTGCCAGCACATCTGTTGGAATCTACTTCTTCAGGTTTCAGCTTATACAGAAGCCCAGTTGAAACATCTAGCCTCGTGGGACTGAGCAATGACCAGATTCTAGAACTTTCCATTCACAGCTACCCATTGTTGGGTTAGTTGGATTGCAGACTGTAAGTCATTACAATAAATTCCCTTAATAAGCGACCTTCCATAAGTTCTTTGACTCTAGAGCGCCTGACTAATGTACTAACCCTGTTTTTTAAAAAATAAATTTTCTCCTGATTTCAATAAAGATTTTAAGTGTAGTTAGAAGTATTATCTCTGCACATGCACAATGAGAGTAATAGACCTCTCTTTTTAAGATGTACTTGTGAAGATACTATTTTTAATATTTTTGTTTTGGGGTGTATGTTGTATGCTATATGTGTTACGTACGTAGTAACATGGGTGTGTGTGCACACATGCATTTTAAGGCAAGAGGAGGATACCTGCTGTCTTCTATCACTCATTTCCATATTACTTTGAGACAGAGTATCTCAGAATCTCACCATTTTGCCTAGGCTGGGAGACCAATGAGGTCTCAAGATTTACCTGCTCTACTACATACTGGGTTCACAAGCACACATGGCCACGTCTGAGTTTCTACATTAGTACCCGGGATGTGAACTCAAGTCCCCATGCTTGCATAGGAATTGAACCCTGGTCCTCTTTAAAAACAGCAGGCGCTCCTGAGGCTGGAGAGATGGTTCTCCAGCGCTGACTGTGCTCAGTGGCTAAGAGCCCACACTGCTCTTCATGGGACACAGACTTGGTATCCAGCACCCACATGGTGGCCCACAATCATCTCTAACCCCAGTTTCAGGGATTCTGACTCCCTCTTCTGGCCTCTGTGACTACCTGGCATGCATACTGTGTACATATAAATGCAGGCAAAATAGAAATAAACAAACCTTTTAAAACCAAGACCACCAGTAAGCACTCTTAATTACTGAGACATCTTTCCAATTCTTACTAAAAAATTTTTTTTCCCATTCAGGCACTATGTTGCAATTTTTTTAATCTGATAATCAGATCTAGGAGCACTATAGATTTATGAGCTATCTGCATGAAGAAAGCTGTATTTACTAGCTAATACAGGTAAAGATAATGTTCCTAGAATATGAAGCCTGATCCTAACTTACTTGGTATTTCTCTGATTACTTTCCTTCCACTTAACATAAAAAAATTAAGTCTCTTATGCTGTCAAACTGCCAAATGGTTTATTGTGACTGTAAACCCATATGCTTGCCAAGTGTTGTGAAATATGCTTAACATAATTAACTCATGTCTTAAGGTGCCCGAGCTTAAAGGGAGGTCTACGAGCTTTGTCCTCCATGAAATTCGGCAAACTAATTGCAGGGTTTTGTTTTGTTTCCCTATAGAATTATAAAACAAACAAACAAACAAAAAAACAGGCAGCTTTTTATTTTTAAGGTGTCAATCAGAATCCTTTGTTTCCTTCCTGCAGAAGTTGAAGAAGAGCCTTGGATAAACAAAGTCATTTTAGGGTTTTAAATAAAACTCTCTCTGTCTCTGCCTCTCTGTCTGTCTCTCCCTTTCTCATCCTCCCAGCTAAGCTCCCTCTTCATTTTCTTCTTTTTCCTCTTCCTTATCCACCCATTCATCTGTGCTCTCTGTCGACCACTTTGTTTCTTTTTTTTCCTCTCATTTCAGCACATGGTTCTAATTTCAGTCCCCTGTAACTTCTGCTTCTACACACGTTACCATGGTGCCAACACATGCCCCACCCCCCAAATGGTTTAATATCTCACAACATATGATTGATTCTCTTTATTGTGTCTTAATTTTAAATTACTGAAAGACTGATAAGTCTATTTGGGTCAATGTCAACCTGTAGTTGAATCTTCAAGAAAGGCAGGAGTAACTTGCTAGCTAGAGATTCCCATCTTCTGGGTTATGGATTGTGATGGTTTGTATGTATATGCTTGGCAAAGGGAGTGGCACTATTAGAAAATACGGCCCAGTTGGAGTAGGTTTGGGCTGTAAGACCCTTATCCTAGCTGTCTGGAAGTCAGTATTCTGCTGGCAGCTTTCAGATGAAGTTGTAATACTCTCAGCTCCTCCTGCACCATGCCTGCCTGGTTGCTGCCATGTTCCTGCCTTGATGATAATGGACAGAACGTCTGAACCTGTACAACAGCCCCAATTCAATGTTGTCTTTATAAGAGTTGCCTTGACCATGATGTCTGCTCACAGGGTAAAACCCTAAATAAGACATGGATGGAGAGTTTTTGTAAGAAAAATACTTGAATAAGGAGTATCCTATGAAGAATGTAAAAGAAACACAAGACATGGTCTTTGTTCTTAGGGAATGTAACATCACATGCTCAGAGCCTTCTATGCCTCAGTGGTCTACTTCTGGCTGCTTTTGAGTGCCTGTAAACAAGCAGTCTGGTGATTATAGGTAGAACTGTCCCAGAGTAGGCTTACAAAAACAAAGCCCTAGTTTACAAAGAATTCAATTTTCTTGTCTACTTATTGTATATAATATGGTAGATTATATTTATGGAGCTCTTGCACTATCTCCAATGATTGGCCCTATTTTATTATCTTGATAACTTTATTAAAGGAGTTATTATCACTCTTTGATCCTAGGCTCAGAGAAATTAAGAGTATGTGTATAGAAACCATAGTAGTAGATAGCAGAAGAGAAATTCAAGTGACCAAATAAAAGTGTTGTGACACTGAGGACCCAGGTGGAGCTGCTGGCATGGACAACTCACTAAGAAGCTGTCAGCAAGGTGGCAGTGTGCGGTGTAGACATGGCTTACAACAAGATCCCATGACAGTGGCTGAACTGTCCAAGGTGCGGCCAGCAGGTGGCAGGAAGATTCTTACCTCTGAAGATGATGCTGGGGCCAAGATATGATAGTCAAATTGCTGAAGAAAACCAGTTATACCCCAGTATACTCAAAAATCATCTAAAGAGTCTGAAGGTTAAAATGAGCTTGTTGGTGCATCTGACAAATACTTCAAGGTTCTCTGACAGAAATGACATAGAAAAAGAAGGAATCAAATATATGAAACTTCAATGTAAAGGACATGGTGAATGACCCAAAACTGAGAATACTGAGACATTCATTCACCCGTGTGAGAGGTTTAATGAAAGAAGCCCATCTGAACTTATAGGCATTTACTGCACCCATGGCTTCAACCATACTGGTCTCCTTATATGTGCCTTCTTGGTGGAGAATATGAATTGGAGCATCGAAGCAGCAGTTGCTATGTTTGCCCAAGCCAGACCACCAGGAATCTATAAGAGTGATTATTTGAACAAACTTTTTCATCACTACGAACATATAGAAGAAACACCAGCACCACCTATATTGCCAGACTGGTTTTGAGGATGATGATGAAGAAGATGAGGATGAAGATGAAAAAAGGACTCAAAAACCAGGGTCGAGTGCTTCCTTTGGTAAAAGAAGAAAAGAATGGTTAAAACTGGGAGCTATTTTCTTGGAAGGCATCATATAACCATTAAAGGCGTAACTTGAGTAACAATTCAACTAAAGTTAGGAGAGGTACAGCAAAAATGTCATCAGTTCTGTGGCTGGAAAGGGTCTGGGTTCGCTGAAGCACAGCCTGTCTCCATGGACAAGCAAAATATTAGACTTTTAGAGCTGAAGCCATATAAAGTAAACTGGAAAGCAGATGGTACTTGTTGCATGATGTTGATTGATGGCACCAGGGATGTTTTTATAATTGAGAGAGATAAATCAGTTTTTCATGTTTCAAATCTGGAGTTTCCATTTCTCAAAGATCTCCAAAATACATTTATTTATACCCTTTTTGATGGAGAAATGGTCATTCACAAATTAAACGAACAGGCCATTCTAAGATATTTGATATATGACATAGTTAAGTTCAATGCACAACCAATTGGAGATTGTGATTTTAATATACATCTCCAGCATATTGAATGTGAAATTATAAATCCATAACATGAAAAAGTGAAGACTGGGCTCATTGACAAAACACAGGAACCATTTAGTGTCAGACCTAAACCATTTTTTGACATCAATATTTCAAAGCTTCTGGAAGGAAATTTTGCCAAAGAAGTCAGCCATGAAAAGGATGGACTTATTTTTCAGCCTATTAGAAAATACACACCCAGTCGATGTGATGACATTTTGAAATGGAAACCTCCCAGTCTAAACTATGTAGATTTTCCACTTAAGATAACAAGATCCAAAGGAGAAGGGCTGTTTCCCTAGAATGTTGGTCTTTTCTATGTTAGAGATTATGAAAGACCCTTTGCACAAATCAAGATGATAAAAGAACTAAAACAGTACTGACAAAATTATAGAATGCATATATTATAGAATGCACATTTGAGAGCAACAGCTGGGTCTTCATGAAACAGAGAATAGACAAGAGTTCCCCAAATGCCTACAGCACAGCCATGGCTGTATGCAATAGCATCTCCAACCCTGTCACCAAGGAGATAGTTTGAGTTCATTGACAAATGTGCAGCAGCTGCCCAGCAACAGAAGAGAAAGTATCCCCTGAACCCTGACATGGAGCTCATGGCATACCCACCACCCAAAAGACTGCACGGCCAACCTAGTCCCTGCCTCTGACCTCATGCTCAAAAGGAAAGAAGAACAGGAATAAGTTGTACCCTGAGAGGCTCAACCAGCAGCTGACTCAGACAGATACAGACACCCACAGCCAAACAGTAGATGGAGCTTAGGGATTCTTACAGAAGAATAGGAGGAAGGATTGAGGCCGGAAAGGGATAGGAACTACACAGGAAGAGGAACAGAGTCTTGGGGCTCTCAGAGTCTGAACCACCAACTAAAGAACATACACAGGCTGGACCTAGGCCTCCCGGTTCATATGTAACAGATGTGCCACTCAATCTTCATGTGAGTCCCGAACAACTGGAAAGGGCTTTCCCAAAAGCTGTTGCCTGTATGTGAGATATGTTCTTCTAGCTGGCCTGTCTTGTCTGGCCTCAGTGGGAGAGAAAGCACCTAGACCTGAAGTGCAGGGTTGGGGGATACCCAGGAGGACCCCTCCCACCCAGAGGAGAAGGGGAGCCGGGAAGGATTGTGGGAAGGGGTAACTGGGAAGGGGCAGTGAGCAGAATATAAAGTGAACAAGTAAAAAAAACAAATAAATACATAAATAAAATTAGGTAAAAAGAAAGAAAGAAAGAAAGAAAGAAAGAAAGAAAGAAAGAAAGAAAGAAAGAAAGAAAGAAAGAAAGAAAGAAAGAAAGAAATCCAAGAGTCTTACTCTAAAGCCTATGTTCTTGCCAGTTAGGGAACAACGCTGCCATCTGAACATAGTAAGAATGAGCTTACCTTTAGTTCAGTTTAAGGGCCTGCTTTGCCATAGGATGGCATCTGAGCTGAAGATGTCAGCTACGGTAAAGGTGGCTTTAGCTAACTGGCTTTGTTTGTTCATTTGCTTGAGTTCAGCTTAGGAAACTGGCTCCATGCTCTTACTCAGGCTAAGCGTTGCAACCTAAGTCTATGTACCTTTGTTCAGGCCTCATAGTTTCTCAGGGGCCACAGAAGACCTAACAAGTCCTCCTCTGTTGCTGTACCAATTCTTTCTGTCACTCCCCCTCCCGAAAGAACCCTCTACCATAATCTTTGGAAAAACTAAAAAGATCAATAAGACAAAACAAAATTTGTGTTTGACTTTTTAGCAAGTGTATTGGGTACAAAAAAAGGGAGTGGTTCTTCTAGTGGCAGGTTGCAATCACATGAAAGACATCTGTGACCTAGATAGGTATGAAGATATCTCTCTCTACCAGCAAGAAATAAAGAGATGCTGTGGCAATATATATTTAGAAAGAGGATTTATTAAAATAACTTTCAGACTATGGTCCAGCTAGTTCAACAATGGCTCTTTATCAGAGGAAGGTCCAAGAATCCCCAGTATGTTGTTCAATCCATGAGGCTGATATCTCAGCTGGTCTTCAGTATATGTCAGAATTCTGAAGAAGTGGGCTTTAATGCCAGCGAAGGAATGGACTTGCCAGCGAGAGTGAGCAAGAAGGCAAAGAGGGCAAACTTCCCTCTTCCATGCCCTTATATAAACAGCCACCTGAAGGTGTGGCCCAGATTAAAGGTGGATCTTCTCACCTCAAAAGATCCCCTTTAAAAGTGGGTCTTCCAAAGCCGGGCATGGTGACTCATGCCTTTAATCCCAGCACTTGGGAGGCAGAGGCAGGCGGATTTCTGAATTCGAGGCCAGCCTGGTCTACAGAGTGAGTTCCAGGACAGCCAGGGCTATACAGAGAAACCCTATCTCGAACCACCCCCTCAAAAAAAGTGGGCCTTCCCACTTCAAATGATTTAATTAAGGGGGAAAAAGTCCCTTACAGGTATACCCAGCTGCTTGGGTTTTAAATAATTCCAGATGTTGTCAAAGTGACAACCAAGAATAGCCATCATACAGTGTCCAGGCATTCCACTGCTCCTTGTAGCTGAAGCAAAGCAAAACAAACCTGACCATAATACTATAAACACAGATAGATCTCTGGACAGGAAGAAGATGAGAGTTTGAGGCTGCTTGGGATCTTGAAATTAGTGCATGATGGTAAATTCCCTAGAGTTTCCCTTTGTCTCCTCCATATACCACACTGGGTGTTAGTTGCAGTGTTCTTTACAGCTGGAACCCACCAACACAAGCAGCCACCAAAGATCTCCGCACGTATTCCTGTTTTGTTTTGTTTTGTTTTGTTTTGTTTTGTTTGCATTTGTTCTCAGACACACTGATGTTACAAGGAAGAAATAGCTTCATCCTTTCAGAGGTTTGTCAGGTGACTTTAGAGCAGTTCATCTGTGACTAGAAAATCCCCGCTACTCATGTCTCCAACATGATATCCAGCACCTATGAATAGTTAGTTTTCAAATCTAGCTTGCAAGAAAATACACTGTTCTTTGCCTAGTGTGGGTCCTGGACTCAATTCCCTTGCATGCCTTTAAATAATCCTTTTCATGTGTTCAGTGGTTTCCTCACATGAACACACCTAGTATCCTTTGGAACATCCAGCTGGGACCTCATGCATATCTGAAGGATGCTGGCTGAAGGATGCTGGCTGTCATTCCGCTGCACTCTTCACGCTGGTGCTCTGGCCTAGGAATTCCAGCTGCTCTGGTCTTTGTGAACTTCTTATTTCAGTGCATCCAGTGGGCTAATTAAGTTCTCCCTCCTTATCTCTGTAAAGGCAGTAAGCCCAAGAAGTGGTATGGTTTGTTTCTTTCACTCCCTACCTCAGGGATTACTGTCCCGGTTGTCAGGAACCCAGTGACTTTAAACTTAGATTCTGTCTAGTTGGTCTGTTTGAGGCAAGTTGGTAAATCCCACTCCTGTTCTTTTATCTGGGCCAGAAGCCAAAGACTCTGCTTACATTTGGAAATGTGTTCTGAAAGCTGATATGTGTGTATTAATTAATGACCCTGCAATAGGAGTGTTGGCCATTAAAGCTATTTCAAAATAAACCCCAGTATGGACAGAAAAAAACCTAGGGAGAGACATAAGGAAATGTGTGAAAGGGCCTTGTGGAAAATTGCGAAGCTTATATTGTAAGATACCAAATCCACTAAACACAGGAAGGAATTTGCCATGTTTTCTGAGCAAAGATACTCACCATAATGGTGATAGTTTTCTTGAGAAATGGTCTATATACTTTAATGTATGTCCATATTTAGCTGATGCATTTTTGACATTTTGGTTGGTTTAAATCTTTCTTTACATGTTAATATTAAGTCTGTGTGACCTCAGTTTTAAAAATATGTTTATGTGGTCTCTGGAAATGTATTCTAGGTTACAATTTGTCTTGGTTGTGTCTCTACCCTTGTAACTCTTTCAACTTCCTTTCTATTTAGTCTCTGAAAATGTACTGTATGTATGCAGTATATCTGGATTATATCTCTACCCCTTTAACTCTTCCAGTTTTCCTGGGAGCTCCCAGCACACATTCTTCCCAACTTCATATCCTGTTTGTTTACGTGTCTACTGTTAACCCACTGAGTCAATGTCTGCTGCCCTTATGGACAAGGTGTGAAGTTTGACTATGCACAGATCTCAGCTTCTGCACTCTAGCATATTTAGGGTCAGATAGCTCTTTGTTGTAGAGAAAAGGGCTGTCCTTTCCGTCTAGAATGATAAAAAGCATCCCACACCTCTACCCAGTAAACATCCAAAGCAATTGTGATAAATAAGTTAATGTCAATAAATAACATGGTAACAAAATGTCTTGGACCTTGCAGAATCATTCTGTTGAGAATGGTTGTTGTAGACAGCATGCTCCCCCATCACACACAGCAGCTCCATCAGCCCAGGAACTTTCTTGTGCTTCTCTGTTATAGTCAGCAGATCCTCTATTTCAGAACCCTAGCAACCAATGATGTGTTTCTCAGCCTTATAGTTCTGCCTTTTCTGCAGGCAGAGGAGTAAGCAGCATTTGGCCTTTGGATGTGGCTTTAT
The DNA here is from genome assembly GCF_900095145.1 of Mus pahari. Classification (NCBI taxonomy): domain Eukaryota; kingdom Metazoa; phylum Chordata; class Mammalia; order Rodentia; family Muridae; genus Mus; species Mus pahari. Next base: position 31,736,176 of record NC_034601.1, read on the forward strand.
TAGATATGGATACAGGTCTCTCTATGAAACCAGTTCAGTTCATTGTTGCTGCTGCTTCTCCCTCTCCCCCTTCCCCTTCTTCCCTTTCTTCCCCTTTTTACCTTCTTCCCCTTCCCCTAATTCTTCCCCTTCCCCTCCTTCTTCCCCTTCCTCTCCTTCTTCCCCTTCTTCCCCTTTTCCCCTTACCCTCCATCCCCTTCCCCTTCCTCTTCCTCCTCCTCCTCCTCCTCCTTCCCCTTCTTCTTCCTTCCCTTCCTCTCAGCAGCTGAATTGAAGTTCTAGTTTTATCTATTAAATACTTTAATAGATGTGTAGTGGTCTCTAACTATGAGATCAAGGATCCATTTAGTTAAATTGCCCATTTTTCAGTTGTATGCACTGTTTACATTGAAGAGAGTAACAAGAAGGCCACAGAGGGATATGTTGACCACGAATGTATTTAAAATATAAAATTAAATAATATATTGTTTTGCATGCAAATACCTCATTGTGGTTTTAAGTTTCCACTTGTCATAATGACTAATAATACTAAATGTCTTTGTTATATGCTTATTTGCCATCTGTATATTCTGTTTTAGAAATGTTTCTTCATTTTTTCCCTTAATTCTAGTTCATTTACTTTAATAGTGTTGAGTTTAGAGGGTTCTTAGTATATTATAGATATTAGCCCTTTACTGGAACTGTAGTTTGCAATTTTTGTTTTGTTGTTTGGCTTGTCTGTAATTTGTCTTTTATTAAATTTCTCATTAGTTTTCCCAAAAAACTTTTGATGAAGCTTAATTTTTCCACTTTCCTTTCATAAACCATGCATGTCCACTCTAAAAACTATTGGACTAAGCCTATATCCTGAACATTTTCCTCTAATGATTTTTTTCATGAAATTGTATCATTCATTAATTATATATATATAAAACTATGAATTCTCTGAGTTAATTTCTGTACCAAGTATAAATTTAAAGACATCTTTGTTGTTGAGTTTGACTGGTCATTTTTGAGAAGGGTTAGATATTTGTTTGATGTCTACTGAGCTGTTTAGGTTTATCTTTCAAACAAAACTGGAGAATGTTGGTGAACAAACTAAGAAGCTCTATAGGTGGAATCTAATGGAGTTGGCTTCAGCCTCTTAGTCTGGAGAGGTTTTTAAAGGTCTACTTGAGGGGCTGCAGAACTGGCTCTGTGGTTAAGAGCAGTGACTGCTCTTCTGTTATTCTGATCCAAGTTTGACCCCCAGCACCCACTTGGTGGCTCACAATAGCTTATAACCCCATTTCCAGGGGTACCCTCTGGCTTCCGACAGTATCAGGGACACCTGTGGTATGCAGACTCCTGCGTAGGCAAAGCTCCTATATGGATCCAATTCAATGTAAAAATCTATCTGAGATTTCTTAGCAACGGTTCCAGAAGAGCTGGCATTAACTTGGAATCATTCTGGTCTTCTATCAATATCATGTTATAATTCTCCAAATGAGCCTTGTAATTTCCTCCTCCTCTTCTGATTTGAAACCATGGAAAACTAAAAACTTCCTGTTGAATGTCTCTGAGGTGAAAGATTTCCCCAAGGGAGGAGCTGCAGCTCTAGGGAGAAAGATTTCCCCAAGGCAGGGGGTGAGGGGGTTGCAGCTCTGAGGGAAAAACCTCACACTACAAGAGCTTTATTGAGAAAAGCACAGGGCAGCTGCTCTCTGCTGATAAGGAGCAGTAGGAAAATGAGCAGGAGGCAGGCTTGTACATGGTCTCTGGGTGGCAGGGGTGGGGGTGTCCAGGATAGGTATTGGTGGGATTTTAAGTTAAGCCTAGGGAATTTCAAGCTCACCCGCCTCTGCCTCCCAAGTGCTGGGATTAAAGGTGTGTGCCCTAACACTTAGCCTTGTGCTAGTTAAAAGTGTCTCTTAGTAAGTAGCCATGTCCTAGAACGATCTAGAGACATACGTTTGAAATGATGTGCTACTCACTTCTAGGATGAGACATAGTCTCAGGACTGGTTCAGTCAAATACAGGACAATCTACCCGTGTGGCTGTAAATACATGAAATTTTCTAAAACTAAACATTTTTTTTCCCCCTAAGGATGGCTAATGGACCCGAATTTGCAGCATAATAATTATTTCCATGGTCGGGGGGAGAACCAAGAAGGGCTTTTTAGGGTAACACAGCAGGTAAAGGCACTCGCAACCTAAGCTGGACCCCAGAGCCCACACTGTAGAAAAGGTGAATGGACTTCTGCAAGTTGTCCTCTGACCTTTGTATGCTGTGGCATACTTGCCCCGCCCCCCAAAACAAATTAACAAATGTTTAAAAAAAAAAAAAAAAGTAAGTAAATCTCCTTGGTTTGCCTCATTCCTCTCCAAGCAGAAGATAAATTATCACATCTCCCACACCTCACCTGCCAGGAATAAGAAAGGGTGATTGCTAAGGCCAACTTTAGGCCACCCTTAACCTTGATGTAAGCACCAAAGGACTGTTTAACAAGCTTTCCTAACTGGCTCTCAGTGGCCTGTATTTGCCTTCCCACAATGTGCTGCTTACTGAGAAGCAAAGCCCCTTTCTTGTTCCGACTTTGTTTATCCAAGGGGACACTGGGTAACGAGAGAGAATCTCAGTCATCGCCTCTGAGATCCACCCATGTCTTTGGCACCAGCATGCATACCTGAGCCAGCCAGGTTTGACTTCCATCTCCGTGCTATCCGTGTGAAAGCAAACGATTGCTGAAAGAAACCATTTAGACAAGGTGAACTTGGTAGAGTTTAACTGAGCAAGGAACAATTCACAAACTGGGTAGCTCTTGGAAGGAGAAGTCCAGAGATGTGAGTTCAAGGTGTGGGCAGGTTGCATTTACGGCTAGACTAGGGGAAGTAAGGTACAGAGAATCTGGCATTTTTCTGTTTGCACGTGGTCTGATCAGTTGGCTGACTGATTTGTGAAGTTCGGCCAAGAGTCAGCAATTCGTCACATAGGTGTAGCCCCGAAATTAGGCTTTAAGTTAATTTACATACCAAATCAGATTACGTTTCCTTACAACAGGATTCAGGCACAGAAGTATCTTTAGACCAAAGTCAGTTTCATGCAAACTTCTTCAAAAGACAGTATCTAACGAGAAGACAAAGTGTGGAAAGGAAGGAAATTCGAAAAAAAAAACCATTTTGATAAAGGGTACGTATCCAACTTGTACCGAGAGCAGTTTAAACTCAGTAAGAAGAAAACAATGACCCAGTTTAAAAATAGATAAAAGAGGCATATAGACAGTAAATTTGCCAAAGAAGACATCCAGTCATAAAATGAGATGTACAGATGAAAAATGAGATATCAGCAGACATCTATAAATTCAAAACCCTGGGGACACCAAATGCTGATGAGTCTGTTTTGCCCTTTCTACCTTCCTGTGGGTTATAGGTACCTCATTTTAAGAATTCCACTTTGATGTTTCCAGTATATCTCTCTAAATAGTTTTTTTTTTAAAAAAAAAGATTTATTTATATTTTATGTGTATGTGTATTTATCTTCATGTTGAATGCATACCATTTACAAGCCTGGTGCCCAAGGAAGCCAGAATGGGGCATAAGATCCCCTGAAACGGGATTCATACTATGAGCTGCCATGTGAGGACTGAAAACTGAACCCAGACACTCTCCAAGAGCAGCAAGTGCTCTTACCACTGGGCCTTCTCATCAGCCCCTCAGTCTAGTGTTTCAGGGGTTGTTGTAGGTATTGAGTTATACACATCATTGTGGTTTCTGTAGTATCAAATTTGGTGATGTAATATTATAAAAACATCTCTCTCATGTTCTAAGAAATGGGAACTTTTGCTGAACCTCATAGCCAGAGATAATAAAACACCCTGACGTCACTTAAGACTTAAGACTGCTAGCCTACTATGTACTCAAACTATTTGTCTGACCTGCCTATAAGATAACAGTGTAACAACCAGTCTTACTTGGCTTGGATTTACTTAATTGCCCATACAACCAATTTTAACATCCTAAGCTACAATCTTAAATTATGTAGTCTTCCATGCCTCTGCCTTGGACAACACGTGTATCATTTTCTGAAGACAGAGAATACAGAAGTTGAAAGTAACTTCCTAAAAACTACTATAAAGATTAAAAGCAAATATTTATGGATATTGGCTGATAGATAATGATGTTTGTTGTCTGGGTCAGTTGCAATCAGTTGGAGCCGGTGACTTAATCCCTTGTACTGTTATTCTGCCAAGTATCCCATGTGATGCTTTCTATGCTGTTCAGTTAATAGAGAGAAGCCTTTTGTGAGGGAGACACAGACATCACTCACATACACAGACACATATAACAGACAGACACTACTTACACACACAGATCATGCAACAGACAGACATGCATAGGGATAGACACACACAGACACAGAGACAAACATTTGTAAGACAGCTTTCAAGTAGACACAGATTCGGATGCACGCAACAGACAGAGGATGGGAGGCACATCATGAAAGAGAATTCAGATCTGGACTTGCCCTTGGTTACACTCCAAAGGAAAGGGCTTTTATTCATTTCCTTAGTCTTGATGCCCTACTGGTAACTTGGAATTAATCACTAACACATTCCAATTGGTGAGTAGATTATATAAACTTTACTTTAAAAATTCAAATGGAAAGTTACTGTACCATTAAAAATGGATGACAGCTCATGAAACTTCAGTGGAAAGACCTGGATTGTCCCATGAATCAAGAGAATTATAACCTGGCTTCAAGTTCAAGGTCATTGTGATTTATTTTCCCATAGAAGATGCTGTAAGGATTGAAGACAGGTGGGGTACTAAGCATTTTGCACTAGGAAGGCTAAGTACCAATCGAGTATAGCATCCCCATGGGCATACCCAGGTAATCCTTAACTGTAGAAGGCTCTAGACTGCCAGGGTAGTGAGACATTTGGGGCTTTGGGAAATGACTCTTTACTAATGGGAGCAGAAGAAATCCAGAAGGTGCCATAGCAAACATGATGGTCTAAGCCCCAAGACTAAGAACTGTTACCAGGGGTAAGGTGTTTAGCATTAATCCTAGATCCCAGCAATGCTCAGGTAGTTTCTTAGACTGACAGCTCCATCTTCCTCCTCCCTTCTCGTTCTCCTTCCTTCCACATTGCTCCTCACTCCTCCAGTTCTCTCTGTACTTAGTTCATTGGATCATCCCAAATCAAATGTCTCCCATATCGATACAAAGCTTTTTATCTATCTAAACTTTTAATCTCTGATGACACTACACTATGGTTTCCCAAATTTATTTGTGTCTTCTGGCATATCCATGCCTATTTTTATGCTCTAGGCCAAAAAGGGTTACTTTCTTAATTCTATTTTTCTTAAGTCCAAACAACTGAATAAATATATTCGAACAACTTGATAGCCATGTGGGAAAAATACACATAAACTGAAAGGCAAAATAGTATTTTCATTTAGTTCTTAAGTAACAACAGTTAGTTACTGTGGGATGCATGTATTTGTTGAGTGTGGAACAAATTCTCTAACTCTAGAATTAGGTCAGACATAAATTTTTGTCTTGTCTTTCCTTTTTTGAAAATCATAGCAAGCAATAAAGCAACAGTTCTGTAATGGTAAGTCGCTAATAGCGATCTAGCCTTACTCAGCGTTGAAACTGTGACCTCTCGAGATAGTGGTTTATATAATGCCCGAGTGATTTTGTTCCCTTTGAAAATTCAAAATGTGCCTGGTACTATGACTTTGTCACAGTGCCCTCTTAGTTTCTTGGTACACATTTTGGAGAAATACTGAATGAATTAAACAGTAATTACTAATAGTTGGAATCAGATATAGACGAAAAAGTCATAGGTCAGTGAACCAAATTGCATCTCACCGTGTTTACTTTGGGTTACACAAAACAAATGGTCCCTTGAGTTGACTGCCAGTGATTCACAGGCTCTAGGAGTTTATGTAATGGGTTCAATGTAGATTTTTCAAGAGAAATAAGAACACTTCTGTACAACAATAGACCTTACCTAAGGCAGCACCAGGTGTTCTCTGCTGCAGCTGAACTAAGAGGAATTCAGGGAGCGTTTGGGACTCTAAAAGAATGTCACATGACACAAATCAACTGCATATGAAGAGGCTGGCTGGTTGAGCAGTCTCCAGAGTTTGAAAGTAGGGTGTTTTTAAACAAGGGCTGGAATATTCTAGAAATTCAGAATCTGTTCTGGAAGAAGCCCCCAGTTCCAGGTTACTGTCCTGCTAACTAAAGGGGGAGCAATGGCCTCCATTCCCCCAGAGACAGCCTTGGGCTCTTGGTGAGCCTTTGAAACCCGTCAGTTTTTACAAGCACACAAAGATAGGCATATGTACTAAGACTGGAAACCTTTGTAGCCTCTGCTGGACACATTTTGTTTCTATAATGAAGAGAAATCCTCCTGCGTATGAGTATTTGTTGGCCAACTTACAGAACTGCATGTGCCTTTATATTTTTCCACTGCCTTCAACAAGTTCATTATCCTATTTGAAAAGCAAACCACATATAGTTTACACACATGCCATCTATAAATCAAGGGATGTTGATACACACTCCAAAGCGGTACAAGAGGTGGCTAGACTACTTCAGAAAGAAGATGAAGAACTAAGGAAGTTCGGGAAAGAGCAGTGTAGACAATGAGAGACAGGAAAAACAGTGAGGTTTGTAGCAAGTATTGCACAGTATTTTGGGGAAATGATAAGTAGTTATTGTAGCTGCTTGTAGATGCTGGGGGGTGTAGAAGTTAAAAATAAAAAGTTGAATATAACCAGGACTCTGCACTTCCCTGTCCTCCTTTTGTTATTTTTTTTTTTTCTGCTGAGCTTGTACAAAGCCTCAGAGTCCCTCTCAACAGAGTTCTCTAAGAAGCCACTATGAAGCAGCTGGGACCAACATTTGAGATGGAGCAATTCACCATTCCCTGTCTGGCCTAACTCTCTTTGCTTACATACTTTTTGCTGTTGTTGTTCGTTGTGTGAACATTTTTAAAGATAGAGTTTTGTAGCGCTAAGTGATCTACAAGGTTGATTTTGACTTGTAAATGTTGACTGTTCTGCTTTGGAGGCTCGAATGTATTAGTATAATTTATTGGAAAAAAAAAAAGGAAATTGGGGGCTTGGGAGATGTTTCAGTGGTTAAGCATGTTTAGTGGGCAAGCATGAGGATCTGAGTTCAAATACACAGAACACATGTTAAAAACCCAACTGTACTGGCTACTTTTGTGTCAACTTGACACAGCTGGAGTTATCACAGAGAAAGGAGCTTCACTTGGGGAAATGCCTCCATGGGATCCAGCTGCAGGGCATTTTCTCAATTAGTGGTCAAGGGGGGAAAGGGCCCCTTGTGGGTGGGGCCATTTCTGGGCTGGTAGTCTTGGGTTCTATAAGAGAGCAGGCTGAGCAAGCCAGGGGAGGCAAGCCAGTAAGGAACATCCGTCCATGTCCTCTGCATCAGCTCCTGCTTCTTGACCTGCTTGAGTTCCAGTCCTGACTTCCTTGGTGATGAACAGCAGTGTGGAAGTGTAAGCCGAATAAACCCTTTCCTCCCCAACTGCTTTTTGGTCATGATGTTTGTGCAGGAATAGAAACCCTGACTAAGACACCAACCATAGCTATGTGCTTCTGACTCTGATGTTGTGGGGGTGGTGATAGACATAGGAGGCTTGCTGCAGCTTACTGGCCAGCAGCCTGGCTCCAGGTTTAGTGAGAGACTCTGACATGGGAGAATAAGGTGGAAAGTGATGGAAAAGGACACACAAAACCCTCTTCTGACCTCTGCATATGCATGCTTGTTCACACACAAACACACACAGAGACATACCCTTCAGCAAGCACACACAAACACACCAGCAAACACTCATCACACACACCAACATGTCCCCCCATAGATGCACATACACACACCAGCAAGTACAACTGCATACATACACAACACACATACAAATGATAATAAAACAATAAAGGAATGTGTAAGTATATGCACATGGGCTTACACATATGTAGAAGGCATTAAATGTTTTTCTCTACCACTCTTAATTTTGAGACAGTGTCTCTCACTGAACCTGGAGTTCTCTGTTTTGAGTAGGTTGGCTGGCCAGGGAGCCCCTGGATTCTGCCCATCTCAGATCTACTATGGGTGTTACAGATGGGCACCGACATCCAGCTTTTATGTAGATACAGGGAATCCAAAATCAGGTCCTGGTGCTTGTGCAACAAACACTTCATCCACTGAGTCATCTCTCCAGCCCCCATGGTCTCAAGGCCCCACGGGATTTGGTCCCTAGATTTCTCTAAAAGAATCTTCTATCTCTTTAACTCTGCTCTTACAAGGCCGTTTATCTGTCGAATCACATCATTGCTTGCCTAAGGATCCAGTCACCAAGATCCCACCAGTTGTCAGTCAAGATGTAAAAGGAAATTTTGAGCACAGATACACTGGATTGTTAATTTTTTGTTTTTCCCTCAGCTAATTCAATGAATGACACACGGTAGAACTCAAAATATGAATGATAGCATTCTTTTTTTAAAACTTGTAATGATCCCACACAGAGATAATAGTAAAACATCAACTATTACCTGGTTTAATAAAAATGCTTTGTTTAGAGGATGGTGCTAACTTTGAAGTCAGGTGACTTCAAGGATGTTGTATTTGGCTCTAGACAATGTATAGCTTAATCTTAATGGCCATAATTTCAAATAAAGGGTTTCTCTTTTTAGAAAAAAGAAGCTATCATGGTGAAAAGGCAGAGTTGTACCTTGTAGAGAACTGGAACAAGAACTGCAAATGTTTCACTTGATGATCCTGAGTGGAATTCACACTAAAAGGGCACTCACTCTCTCAAACACTCAAACACCTGGCAGAGAAAGCTATGCTTAGCCACTTTGTGATGAAGGACAGGACCCATGCAGTAAGAAGGGCTTCAGTTTGTCTGTTTGATTGCAGGTCTGGAGCCTGCATGCAGGACCTTGTACACACTAAGCAATTGTTCTACCACTGAGCTATGTCCATAGCTCAAGAGCAGGAAGTTTTACACGTGAAGCCATTAGTCAGCACAACGGTTCTTCTGAAACTGGGGTTCTGAAGAAGCTGCCACATGTTAAGATAATTCAGGGACATCTCAGAGACTTTAACACAGAGATATAATATTTAAAAGACAATAACAATATATCTCATTTCCCAAATTTACTTGTACATAAAAACTTTTATTCACAGATCAGTGTTAACGCCTTTTAAAACAAAATTCACCAAATAGTTTTGAGTTAAGGCTTCTTGAAAATGAACATCTTGTAAAGGAGTTGGGACAGGTTCTTAACAGTTGTCTGGGGAACGTAGATAGTGTTGTGGCCTCATTTATGCTTTCTGAAATCTTAGTAGTTAAATACTGAAGTATTTAAAGCATGAGGAGCTGGAGCAAATTCTCTTAAGACTATATTACATTATTAACAATCTGCAATCCAACATGGCTATAGATGGGAACAGTGTAGTAAAAGGAACAGAAATGAGGTCTTTCATACAGGAGCTGTGAATGTTTTCTCCTAGGAACACATGACACAATCCTAATATTCCCAAGCTTGTCCCCTGACCCATGCATTACCTGTGAGATAATGTTTCTCAACTCCTTTTTTTTTTTTTTCACACACACAAAAACTCCATCTGCTCCACCCACCCCCACAGATTTTAATAAGCTTCTCATGCAGGTTCCTTGACAATTTATTGAATAGTACAATTTAGAGCTTTACACCCAGGATGTTAGTATTATCCCTTTTTGATAAGTAGGGCATATTTCTAAGACCGAAGGGAGAAATGTAAACAAAAATTATGGGAAAAATAAAAGTACATAACAAAGAAGCTAAATAGAAAAAAAATTAAAGGAAGTTGGGTTAGAAAAACATTTTGTTACTGAAGATTTGCTGTAATAAGCAAAGTAAGATGTAATAATAATATAAAGCTGTCCCAGCAACACTGAAAAGGCTGGGTTGCAAAGCTATAGTTAGTTTCATAGACAGATGTTCACAGAAGAGCACAGCCCAGGCCAGGAAGACAAGAGTACTTTAGAGGGGTGTGCAGTACAGGAGAATGAATAGTTTATATGCATCCCTGTGTCCCCATGATTCTGCTTACTGTCTTTAATTGTGGTTTCCAGGATCTGTCAGTACTGAGAAAGGGTTTTTGAATAAGTAGATAAACCAGTGTGGTAATCAGAAAGAGTATTTTCCATGTGTACATAAAATTCCATTCTATAGTCTGCCATCAAAAATCATATTAAACTTTCTAGCTGACAAGCTAGCCTCTGGATTAGGTCATGCCGTATGTAACATTTTTGACATCCTCATGAATAGCGAAGTTATATTACTGATAAAGAGAATTGAAATACCAGTATTCTGTCATTTTGGCCCTAAACCAACATATCAACAAGTAGAGCTATAGGTTCCAAAACCTGATAAAGGAATCTCCCAAACTTAGCATGCCATGAGAAGTATTTCTACGACATATTTGTACTTTCATGGACAATTGGAGATACTGGGCCAGCTTGAGAGACATTGCCTAATATTTACTGAGTTTATCAATAGCCTGTAGGACATGGAGTCTTGGATCCTTGTTTAAAGATATACCTGAAAACCTTGTCCTAGAATTGCCTCTATTGTGACAGAAAATGGAGGTGATCCACTCAGATAAATGCTGTCGCCTTCTCCTCACCTGGTCAGAGGAAAAAAATTTTGTTGCTTGAAGATAAGCGATGGCTGATATCAGAGCCAGGGGTCAGTTCTCCATCCACTGAGTCATCAGAGCCTTGTATTCTTGGTTTCTAGGTTGATCATATTCCCCTGGATGTGAGGAATCTGCTTATCTATTGCCTCATGGATACCCTCTGACTTTAGGGGAATGTAGTAGTAGCCCATGATGGAGAAGATCAGGCAGACCACCAACAGGAGGCAGGAAAACAAAACGAATTCAGCCCACTGCAGGGAGAAATGAACCAAAGGGAAGATTATGGAGAAGCCTAATTTAAAAATAGAGCTAGGAGTGGAGAGATGGGAAGATGGCTAAGGAATCATCAGTTGGAGGCATTTTCTTGGCAGAACACTAGGTTCACTGGCCTCTCCTCCCACAGGTACATTGTGGTCACTGTTGCCACACACGTATGCCTATTTCCTGGCAAAGTCTGTTATCTAAACCTCACATCATGGATGGGGGAAGGGAGAAGAGGAAGTTGAAGGGGAAGCATCCATAGGTAGATATATGTAGACATGAGCTCCTGCTCTCCACCGATCCATACCTGCACCAGGCCACTGAACTGTGCCACGACCAGCACAATGATATTCCCAACTGCAACTGTCAACAGCCAGGCTGCCTGGAGCACAGATTTCATGCTAGATGGTGCCTAGAAGGACACATTTGTAAACATTCAGATTCCCTATTCCACCTTCCTGATCCGCGAGTCTATCTATGAACCATTGCCCACAAAGACTCTATCTCCCACCTCCCTATGTTCAGCTATCGAACTGATTCATGGGATGGTAATAATACAACAATAAGAAGAAAGCAGATATCTTTGCTGAATGTTTTGATTCATGTACCATATAATTATTACCATAACCTTAAGAGATAAGCTGTATTACTGTAGTACTCTGAAAATACAAGAAAAGTAAAAAGGGCATAAAGAAAAGGAAATAAAACAGCCATAGAGGGATAATTTACTTGCTCATGTTACACAGCAGGTCATACAGCCAATATTTGAACATGAGTAATCTAGCCCTATAATCCTTAGACTTCATCTTAGTTGTTTTTGTTTTTTTTTTCTCCAGAGCCCAAACAACACAAACTCAAATTCTGCCTTGTCATGATCCTGGAAATCAAAATGAATGTTCAGGTCATACGCAAGGAATTCATGAACCAAAGAGATGAAGGTTTCAGGACATACATGTACAAGAATTAAAACACATTATCTTCTAATTTGTTGTTCTAAATGGTGTCATCATTTCTACTTGCAAAATCTTACCTGAGAATAAGAAAATTCAAGTCCTGTGACAGAGAACATGACCTCTGCTGCTGTAACCAGGACATACTGTGGTAGCTGCCATGCAATGGATAGTTTATTGGCTGGAATGTCTTCTGCCTTCCAGGCCTGAAGCCCCTCATTGGTGATCTTAGTGGGAGAAAGAAGAAGTGGACTTCTCAGTAATCATAAGCAGATACAGCTAACTACAGCACTCTATGATCTAGATCTAACGACAGCACTCTATGATCTAGATCTAACTACAGCACTCTATGATCTAGATCTAACTACAGCACTCTATGATCTAGATCTAACTACAGAATTCTAAGATCTAGATTTAACTACAGCACTCTATGATCTAGATCTAACTACAGCACTCTGTGATCTAGATTTAACTACAGCACTCTATGATCTAGATTTAACTACAGCACTCTATGATCTAGATCTAACTACAGCATTCTATGATCTAGATCTAACTACAGAATTCTATGATCTAGATCTAACTACAGCACTCTATGATCTACATCTACTCCTTTTAGTTTCACTTCTCTGTTACCATCAAGAGCTTAGATATTTCTATACAACTCCAGCATTTTGAATTTCCTCTCGCTAACACTACATTCATTTCCATAACCTCAGTCAGCTACAGTAAAAGTCCTTGAGATTAAAAACTCTTTGAAGTTCAAATGCCTTGGCTCTAAGTCAATAGGGCATTAGGTATAAAATAGTAAAGTAAAAGAATCTTGTTTTTTCTTTAGTCGAGAACATACATAACAGCTAGGAATCTGTGGTGTGTGTGTGTGTGTGTGTGTGTGTGTGTGTGTGTGTGTGTGTGTGTGTGTGTGCCTATAAAAAGAAAGGAGACATAGAGAGATGGGCAGGCAGACAAGCAGACAGAGGGAAGGGAAGTGGCTTTAAGCTACTTACATTAGTGATAACAAACAAATATGTTGTACCAAAGTCTAGTTGACCTAAATCAAGAGAAAAAACGTTGTCTTCAGTTTCACAGTGCACTGCAGGATACCTGTGACAAGATGAGATTTGGTTAGAATAAACAGCATTGCTTAGGAAAACACTTCCCATGCCCAGGAAAGAGAAATTTCAACTCTATCAAGGAAAGTAATGAAGTCACCTGACTTCTAGGAGTGAGCTGTTTTTTTTGTTTCTGCTTCGGAGCTGCACTTGTTATTGCCTTCTAAGGACATAAGAAGTTCTAACCCCTAAAAAGACTACACAGATCAACTTTTGTATATTTCAAGCCCATGAACTTTCCTCATGTAAATCTTATGACTTATTAGAATAGTATAAAACTGGAAACCCGAGAAGAATTTCTAAATAATGAGGTACCAAAATGACAAGTACCAAAGGGCAGAAGCCAAAATCAACAATAAGCCTTGTGAGCCTCACACAGGTGGGCTACCACAGTCTCAGCTGAGCAGTGTAGAAATCAGATGAGCCTGAGGTAAGGAGGCAAGAATTAAAAAGAAGCAGAAATCTTCTGATACCCCAAATTAGCACAGACATGCCGGTGTCCATCACCAAAATACAAAATCAACATTTGAGAAAGATACAAGTTAAGATGTCCACAAGGGCAAGGCTCTTACTTTCCTCTTAGCACAGTTCTATACTCAGACACTCCGTAGTCTTTGCCCACGCTGAGAGGAGCATCTGCACCCAAGGAGATATTCACATCTTTATGCAAAGTGTTAATAAACCTAGGGGTAGACAAAGTATTTACCCATCAGAAAATCGTATCCAAACAAGGACACCTGATACTGTGTTGCTCATAACTGTATTCTAAGTGTGTAAAATAGCCAGGCAAAATAAAAGGAAAGACACACATGGCAACCTGAATTTTCTTTCTAATCTAATTTAGGAATACCCAATTTCTTTTATTTTCCTTTACGCTTGAACTTGGGTCACCACGCTTGCACAGCAAGCCCATTACCAACCTATCTCCCCAACCAATTTTTTTTCCTTCCTAATGGTGGAATTTCTCAACTGAGATTTAAGAAAAACAATATAAATATAAGTATATACAAGGATATAACATTTTATATCAACCGGTTATCTTTTTATATAAGAAATCCCGTTTGATTCATGTGAAGTTTAGAGACCCAGCCTGCAGAAGACGTTGTCACTATATTTTAGTCTTTGGAAATCTTGTACCCTTCCAGAACCCTCTTTCTAGTATCCTGACCTTAAGCACCCCGCAGAATGGGGTTTTGGTTCATTTCTGTTTTAATAATTTTAGTTTCAGTCTCACTCTAGAGGTAAAACCTTTTAATTTACCTGGCCATCTGGTGAGTAGGTGTCAGTCATAAATGAATATTCTAGAGAAAAGGTCTGATTTTCCTAGAGTAAGTTAAGGCTAGTAATTACTTCTTACATTCAAGTTCATTTGTTTTGTCTATTTGTTCCTGTCCTGCTGGTACCCTGAAAGTTGATTCCTAGCTCTTCCTCATTGATGCAGAAATGTCTGTCCCTGCTGCTCTGTCTTGCTTTCCCTCCTCTGGGCAGTTTGTCTTTTCTGAAGCCTTTCCAATGCAAGTGCTTACATGGATTTTACTTTTCAGTGAATTCAGACTTTGCCTCATGATTTCTCCTCTAGATTTTAAATAATAACTAGCTGGTTTTAATGTCCAATTCCAGCCACAGAGAGGAGGTGGCCACCTCTCTACCTGTCCTGTGCCATCCTGACAAGACCTTTAGCCTTATCAGGATTAAGAACCAACTCTTTTGATAACTCTGTCGATTTATAACAGAAACCTATATTTTATAGGGTAGACATCCAACTACCAAAAACGAAGGTAGGAGCATTTGCTCACTTCTACATATTTGTCTGATGAACACAGAAATGTACAGATGTTTTGCTACAAGTAAGATAAATGGGTTACATTAGGTAGGAAAACCTTTTATGGTAGACAACAGAGGGTCTCCACTGATTCAGGGTTATCTGCCAGGAGGAAGTGTGCTGGCACATTTGTCTTTCACTGTCCTAGAAAATGCAACAGACACCAGTGTCCCTGACTTTCACCCTTGCTCAGAACAAATAAAATGTGAGGTCTCCGTATGTGAAGGACCCAGCACCCAAACCTGATGGCTGTCATCCCATTGGCTGGTTTGATTCCTGTGTCCTTTACCTGCAAGAGAGTAAAGCAAAATATCAGAAGGAGCTGACAAATGGAAACCTATAATCAGGGCACTGCATTTTCAGGCAGACCCATGGTGGCTTCTGCCTGAACAGAACTTGAACACTTTCCTAACTTACCAGCATATTGGAGATACTTTCCCCATCCTCATGAACAACCAACTGGTAACAGTTCTTCTCCTCTACAGAGTACTCATTGTGCACAGACAAGTTGTTGTATTTCAGATGAAAATGTAAATCTTGGCTTTTTGTTTCCAGGCGGAGTTTCAAATAGTGTGTTGTGTTCTGTAGGATGAAGAACCTGTTATATTCACTTTCCGTGCCATTGTAGACATTACAATTTGATAGCTTTGGGATGTGTGACCTCTTCCAATACTAATTCTTCCTCTCTCTAAACTAGTTATTTCACTTCTAAGATACTGGCATAAGACACAGAGGAATATCTATGGACAAGGAGGGATGTTCATTGTAACATCATGCATAATAATAAATGCAGAGGGGTTTAAGAGATGGCTTAGTGGTTAAGAGCACTGGCTGCCTTTCCAGAGGACCTTGGTTCGATTCTCAGCACCCATGCGGTGGCTCACAACAATCTGTAACTGCAGATCCAGGGTGTCTGATGTCCTCTTTTGGCCTCTGCAGGCATCTGGCACACAGTGGATGCACAGATATACATGCAGGCAAAACATCCACACACAGAAAATTTTAAAATAATTAAAAATAAATAAATAAACATTTACAATAAACCCTCACAGGACTATACCTGTATTTATGTGGTAGGCGTGCTTACACTGCAAACAACAACAAAACCCAACTTTAATGTCTGTAAGAAAAAGTTTAAATGAACTATATTTAAAGGATAGAATATTGTGCAATCACTAGAATATGGTGACCAGAGATTATTTAAGGACATAAGAAAATAATTATTTTCTTAATTAGTGCCATTAATTAATGATGACTATGATTAAAGCAACCAAGGCTACTATAGCTTATACAAATTCTCATTCATTTGCACCCACACCTCACCTGAAAAGAGCTGATGGACTCCACCAAGAGAGGATTATTTCTGCTTCCCTGCACCGTCACCTCTATTTCACCATCTGCCAAGTTCAGGACTTGTAGGAAAATCTCTTGGGAAGCTGGCTGAGCATGGATCATCCCCTGAGAGACAGACAGAACAGAACACATACATTAGTGCTGTCCCTGACAGCTTTGCCCTGCTAGCCGAGACTAGACAAGTTTATCCCTCTGAAGAGCATTTGGCTTAGAAATCTGAAAAGGTAACTGGTTTTTGTTTTGTTTTGTTTTGTTTTGTTTTTGCAAGCACTAGTGAATGGTGGGTAACAAACATCCTTCAGTTGTGGTTTTATAATTCTTTGGTTAAAAATTGCAGAAGAGTTATATGTGTAGTTACAAAGTCATCATATAAACCTTTGTTCTGTAAGTATCTGGGTATTTGTGTCACAGAATTTCCAGAAAATAAACTCAGAGTCGCTCAGGTGGAAAGTGGACCTCGTTGCCTTGTTGCTCTCTTCGTTTATATTTACCACGATGGTCCCATGAAGTGACACTGTGGTGGGTCCCACGGAACCAAGACTGAACATGGAAGGGAAGTAAGTGAAGCAGGTTAGAAGCTTAGACGTCACTAAACTCACATTTATTTTTATCTCCACAAGCGCTGCAACTGCAAATGCCAAGCACGCTAGGATCATACCAACAGCCATTTTCCTGAGTGACCTGTGGAGGGAAAGGAGAAACCATTATGTCTACCCCTTTCTCAGAGGTACAAAGCTCAGGCTCCTTTGTCTGTCTTTAAAGACTTTCTTCCTTCCTTCCTTCTTTCCTTCCTTCCTTACTTTTTAAAGTATTTTCTAGAACTCTTCCTAAAACACCCTTTTGCTCAAGTCACACTTGTATTATACCTCTTTTCTTAACTTTGCTTATGATTATGATTACCTTAGCCATTATGACATGTATAACATCAAATATTAAATACAAATATTGATATAATAGATAAATATTAAATATAATATTACAATAATGGCAATATAATCAGATTTGTTATAGCCATCAACTGCTGTAATTCTTCAATTCATTTTCTTCTTTAGAAGTCTTTGTTGGTCTGAGCATCAAGAAGGACTTGCTCCTCTGCTCTTCTATGGCATTTCTATCTTCTCTTCCTAGGGTATTTACCAAAGACAACCCAAGTAACAGTTGTCTTTGCCTGTGTTCTAGCTCCCTTACTAACCAGTGAACACCTTGAATAAAAGATCTGTGCTTGATTTACACCCACATGGAGCTTGGCCCTAGACTCCCTACTACCCACTCCATAAAAGTAGACAAGGGCATTTGCATGTGGTAAAGTCCTCATCACTTAACTGTCACAAGTATATTGCTGTTACATCAACAATGTGGGGAGACTTGAACTGTTCCTCACAAAAATTTACAAATGATGCTTGCTACTAAGTATGGGGCAGGCTGCAGTGCATACTACCAATAATGCTGTACTCAATCCTACAAGGTCCTTTCTTAGGTTCATAGAACTAGCAGAAGGTTTTAAAGAGTTGGTTGTCATCAGAACCTTAGGACTTGGTCCAGGAAGATAGCTCAGAGTGTGATTCTATGAAGGCCGATGACCTGAGTTAAGTCCCCAGAAACCACATGGTAGAAAGAGAGACCCAATTCTCACAGGTTTTCCTCTGACCACATTTGTTGTGGCACATATACAAAATTTCCCCTTCCCCACCACACACAAAATAAGGCAGACTACCTTGGAGAAACAGTTTCCAAGGGCAAAGCAGCATGGTGCTTTAGAAAGCTGATAGCCCATACTTGTTGAGAACAACCCCTACAACATCATACACTCAAGTCTGTAACACCGGCATTGACACTCACCAGTTAAACCTAATTTCTACTTTTCCCCATTAATAGAACTATGTCAAACTTGGAAAAATAAAAACAGATGAATGCTACATCAAAAGAAATAACTACTCTGTAGAAACATCCTAGCTCTGAGTCGTCGCCAAGCTGGGCAAACTGAGTTGGCATGTAATAATTCATGCCATAGTGTGCACTTACGAGAAGTTAACTCCGCACTTGGAGATCAGCCGATAAATGACAAGGTCAAACAATGGGATGAAGACAAGGACCAGAAAGGGATTTAGAACCTGCAACACCATGGCAACAAGGATCAGTACAAGTGTCCCTCTGTCCTGAGTGAGTTCATGCTCTCCTCTGACAGCATGCTCTCTCTCATGTCTCCACACATTCACCTTAGTAGGGAAAAGAGTCTATATTTCTCAATCTCCTTATACCCAAGGCTCTACTTCCCTTGCAAAACATCTTAACTTACAAATACACCAAAGAAATATTCTTCCTGAGCCTGTTTTTCTGTCAGTCAAATTAGGAATAATTTTCTCCCATCATCCCTTTTCTTTAGTTTCACAGCCTAAAGGGAGCAACAAAGGCCTAAATAAATATCTCCCAAATCGCCATTAGTAAGCAGAGATTCTAACTGTTGCTCATACAACCGTTTACACTTTGTTTTTGTTTGCTTTGGTAGTAGTGGGGGTCGGACTTAGGATATCTTGTGTATCAGACAAGTGCTGAGCTACAGCCCTAGCTGGGGGCTTACACTTTCCTTGACAATATTTCCAATTCAGTGCTCACACTTTACCCCCTGGTCTCATGCTCAGTCTCTCTGGAGTTGAGCACAACTACATCCTTTACAAAGGATGTGAAAAAGAGGAGCAAGATCAAAGAAACTGCTTTCAGCAGGGGCCTCCTCAGCATGTGAGGAGTACCTGGAAGGATGGCTATTAACCCAAATGCTGCCAGAGAGGAACAAAGGAGGTTAAAAAAAAAAAAAAGGGAACCACATGTCAGTGCCTACAGAGATGTCTCCTACCTGCATCTGATCCGGCTGAAGTACAAAAAATCCCTGAAACATCATAATACACTATAGTTAGATAGTAGCAGAAGACAAAGACAGCCTAGGTCACCCATCTTGATAGTAGATAAGAGGCATATAAAAGAAAATTCATCAAATCTTTGGTTCAGGATCTCTGATTTGCTGGCAAAGGTATTTATTTGGGGCTTCGAAGACAGTTGGGATGGCTTCTGACCATTTGCTAAAGAGAGACAGACCCCAGGGAGAAGACTGCTTTCTGTTTATGGATTAAGTATTCATTCTCTAAAATGTTTGGGATTTGCAATCAAATCGTTGTGCTCATGCACAACGTGTGGGGGAGGGGCAGCAAAGCTGAAGTTTAAATGTGAAACCTACTTATGTTTTATACATGCTTTATCATCCATTAGCCTGAAGGTAATTTATTCAATAATTGGCAAGAATTCTGTGCATCAAAGCTTTATGGTGTGAAAATGTTTGCTTTGTGATATCATTAGATCAAGAGTAGTTTTGTTCTTTCTTTTTTTTTTTTTTAGAACAATTAGGATTACAGATTTTTGGATGAGGGGTGTTCAATCTGAACTACATTTTGCTTGAGAGTGGTAAAGTTGCATGATTTAATTAATCTCATCATCATAGTCAGGGATAGTAATGACAGAAGGACAGGTGCTGTGGTCAGCCTTAAATTGCTCGGGATACATTATGTTCAACTTGCAAATTTGCTCTCCAGAGAATCAACAAGAGAACTGCCAGGGTAACTTCTGAGCAACTAGAGGGGAGAGGTAAAACTATGCTTTGGAGGCTCCTGGTGTCACTCACCCTGTCTGCTTCAAAACTATCAGTATAATAATCTAGAGATGGATGGAACAATTAACAATAGAGAATGGACCAAAGAATGGACATAGGGAAAAGAGAAAATAATGTTTTTAGTTTTCTCACTCTTTCCACTTTATAAATTTCCCCACAGGTCTCATGGGTCCTTACTTGATCTGGCCTAAGGGATGGGTGAACTTGTGTAAAAGCATCAATGAAATTTTTTCTTGTTATGTCCTAAGACAAGCTCAAATGGAAGAAAATCATGCAGCCAGGCTTGCATTACTTCATCTGCTCTTCTTTTAGCACATCAGAAAGGTGTGGGTGAGTGGGGGAATCTGGGTATTTTCTACCCTTCCTCTCCTGATTTCTAAAGACAGGATTATGAATTTTCATAGTTATTTTTATCTTAACCTTTATCTTTGGGCTTAATGTACATCTCTAGTGATCTTAAGTCAATTTTGTTTTTTAATTACAAAGATTAAAGATGTATGTAGAAATAGATAAAAATATTTATAGACTAAATTAATTACAAATAAATTATGTACAATGAAGAATTTAGCAGATGTTTTTGGAAACTTTTTCAACTCACCAAATCACCATTCATTTTGTTAGCTTGCAGAGTCCACCGTGAGCCCTAGGGCAGACAGATTTTGTTATGAGATATCTTTTCCAATGATAAGAAAGAGGATGAGGAAGACATGGCTTTTAAAACCCACTATTACCTGTTGGTCCAAAAGAGCCCAGAACATGGGCAGTGGGATATAAAGGAACAGTATCCTGGTCAGTGCCTTCACGTCCATAATGAGATGCTTCTGCAGGGAGGAAGAAAGAGCAGGCAGAATTGCCAGAAGTTCCAAATTGGCTTTTCTTGCTTAGAGTAAAAATGGTCAAAAACAGTGAAAGATGAGGTCAAATGTGCCAGAATAAAAGAATTTGAAGGATTTTATAGAATTTTGAGGTATTTCTGCAGTTTCCACTTACTGGGTATTTTTCTGCTGCCCAGTCTAGCCAATGTTGTCGCTTTGGAATGTCCGCAGAACGGTTCCTGAAGCGGTTGCAGATAGCAAACTAGGGCAGAGGCCAGAATCAGAGATAGACAAAAAGAAAGTACCCCCTGACTATCCCAATTCTCTATCTCTCCTGTCAAGTATGGACTTCAAGTTTTATCAAACACTGAATTCCAGTATCTGAGGTACAATTTCTATCTTTCCTTGTTTCCTAAGAGCATCATATATAACTGTACTCAGAAGATTTTTGTCTGCTAAAAATTGACTACTTTTAAAACCTTAATGGTCAAGTAGACGCACGGAGAACCAATTAAACTCACTTTGTCAAAAGGTAGGCTCATAGAAGGAAGATGGTTGAGAAAAGCGTAGGTCCATGTGTGGAGAACCATTCGTTTAGCACGGCACCTTTCCTTCCTATTGAAAAAGGCAAGCAGGCAGGCAGTTCATGAACTTACCCATATGCATTTGGTAACTTGAGCCACTATGTTCCCTTCAGGAGGTGGTTTTCGGTACATCTTGCTTCCCATTGCAAACACAACTGCAATCGAATCACAGACAATGTTTTTAGTTTCTTGGTTAGAATATTCAGTTGTCTGCATCAAATCTCATAGAGAACTGACTTTCACTCCCTAACTTCAGAGTAGCCAAGGGGAGATAGTGGTTAATTGTTGGGAGATACTCATTGAGACCTTCAAGGGATAGTAGAGATTGAAGTCACCTTTGTCCCCTGCCTCTCCCCCTTTGTCCACCTCCACATGTGATATGGTAAAAACTTTGGTTGATTTTTCTTTCCTGAGTGCACAGCTCAGCTGTCCCCTTCATTACATTACCATTGCCACCTTCCCTATTCTACGTAAAACAATTTCTATCCTTAAATGTTAAAATGTCCGTCAGCTTACGTCTCCTTTTCTAATCAGTTCCTTCTTTAGACTGATGCCAAATTAAACTTTTCTTTCTGTGATCTGCCTAAAAATCCCAAATTCATAGCAGGAAAAGCCTTCTTAAATTCATCATTATCCTATCATCTATTGAAGAATTATAAGTAAATTGCTAATCATTTTATATACCTTAACTGATTCAGTCTAACAAAATATGTACCGCTGTTTCCATTTTAAACACAAGTAAATTGAAGATTAAATAAACTAAGCACCATGTATAAGATTTAGCAGGTAGCAAATGCCATAAATAACATTTTGGCATGAGGCCTCTCAATTAAAAAAAGAAATCTATGTTCTCAGCATTAGTGATGGATAGGATTGTCAACACGACAAAACCTAGAATCATGTGGGCAGGACGCTCTGAGAGTGTCTACGAATGATTAGCTTAATCAGGCTAGCTGAAATGGAAAGGCCCGCCCTACATCAGAAGCATCATTTCCTGGGCCAGGCCATGACCAAATGCACCTGTGTACTCTCGTGCATCTGCTAGCACATTGCTCTCTGCAGTGTTGTAATGTGGACATAATGTGATCAGCTGCTTCAAGTTCTTGCCGCCTTGACTTCCCTGCAGTGGTGGACTGTTACCTGGAACTGTGAGCCAAACTAACCCATTCTCCCTTAAGTTGCTTTGGTCAGGGTATTTTATCACAGCAACAGGAGGCAAAGCTAGACCAACCACCATGAAGAAGTTCACTTGCACATTCTTGTATTACACACAGTACTTGACACTATGGGAATGTAGGGAGAAAACACACTGCCCCTCCCCTCAAAGAAGGTCACTTAACCTATGACTTCTCACCCTATGTTTCATTGCTCATCTTTAGTAACCTATGCTCTAAACACTATCTCACCAAGCAGTTGGCAGTGAGCTAGCCCTCCTTCCTTCCTTTCCCCTTTCCACTCTCTTTCTTTCTCCTTCCTTTCATCTTCGTGACAGGGTACCTCTTTATACCCCACTCTGGCCTTGAACTCACTATGTAGCCTAGGCTGGACTTTAACACATTATTCTCCTGCCTCTTCCTCCAGAGTGCTAGGATTACAATGTATCACTATATTTGGAGTTTCTATGCTTTATTTGAGGACTTTTCTTTGCTGCCTGTTCTTTAAATGCTGTTGTACCTTTAGGGTTTAGGTCTTCTTTTTTGTCTTACTCTTATTTTGCTAGAGTTTGCTATTTTCAAAGCTTAATTACTGGCTACACCTTACAGATCCAGATCTTTACCTAAAACCCAGTTGTTTTTCTCTGGGCCCTAAAACAGTATTTCCATATAACTATTTGATGATGTACTTAGATGTATCAAGAGCACCTATAACACAACTTATCCCAAACAAATCCATCAGCATTGCCTTAACCTGTTCATCCTCACTAATTCAATTAATGATTTATTACCAAGCCTGTGGTTCAAGTCAAAACCCTCTATTTGACAGTGTCTCATTTTTTTCCCTGACTTCACAGATCCCATTGTACCAAGGCTTGCTAATTCAGAAGGGACCAAGGTAGGTGAGCCACGTAAGGCACTTACATCAAGTACACAATTTAAGGGAGCAAACAAGATCAATAGTAGCCTTGCCTCACCCTTAACTCAATCTCTTCTCCATAGTGCAAACCATTGAAAAAGTAAAACACTACAAAAAAGAAAAACCTAACAATGGTTTCTTTGCTCATAATCCCTTTTTACTGATTTTTTTATTGTCTTCACAATGAAGTTTTAATTCTTTCATGGCCTAAATTATTCTTTATTATTTTGTTTCTGGTTGTCGTTATTCTTTGTTGCTCTCTCTTTTGCTCCGAAGCCTTTGAAAAACCATAATATTTCTCATCTAAAGACATCAGCCATATCATCTTTCTATGTGGTCCCTTCTTTGATGAAGACTGTCCATCCTTGAGGTCTTAAGTTAGAATTTTCTCTGTAGGCAAACTCTTACATCCTCTAGAGTGTTTGTCAGAAGCCCTTCTATGAGCCCCATAGCTCTCTATATACTTCCCTGGTTGTGATATTGACTGTTCTACATGGCAAATCCTGTTGTTGTTCTTGTGTGTGTGTGTGTGTGTGTGTGGATTACTTTTCCTGTACTATATAAATTCTTTGAGAATATGAACTTTATAACTGTCTAAATCACCAATATGGTTCCAATACCTAGCACAAAATCTTACATAGGAAGTATTATGACCGCCACAAAATTCAGCTGCTAACTAACAAGGACAGATACCACCTATTTAGCATTATAATTCCAAAGTCTTTTTTGAGTTTCCTAATTGTTTTAATATCTAATTAAAAATCTAATTATTTTATATGATTACTGGGCAGTGATATAAAGAAGCTGCCATGATACTAATAAGTGTAAAAAACAAGAAAGTGCTTGTGGAAAATATTTAGCACTGAAGGGAGAAGGAAGCAGAGAGTATTCGATCATGGCTGTCTCGGAATACATTTGTTTGGAATTGGGAACTGCATTACTTTCAGCCTTTCTGGTAGAGAAGAATCAGACCAAACATTGAACTCTGGGCTCCCTCTCCTCTGTTGAGCTCTTTATGTGTTTGAACTGGATATATTCCAGAGGGGTGTCACCCAGAGGCTCAGAGTGAGACACGTTTCCAGGTCAATGACTAGAAACAATCACACCCAAGCCTCCCCTTAAGGCACTTGCCTAAACTAACAGGCCTACATATCCTTGTCTTTTCCAGGACAAGGTTCTCAGAGCTAAAAGAATGCCACTTGATCTAGGTTGCATTACTTCCTAACTAATCCAGCTCCTCTTTAATTCTCTTTGTTCAATGGGAAATTCTTGGGGAGCTTTGCAGAGCAGAGGTGGGGGCGGGGTGGGGTGGAGCTAAACCTGGAAGCTGCTCTGAAATGCCCAGGCAATCAAAAGTAGCATCTACTTACCAGAAAAATAAGTATTAGATAACACAAACTAGATTGAGACAGAGGTTGAATTATCTTAGTTCCTTCCTTGCATATTTCAGCAATAACAATGGGCTTCAATCCTGACTATACATAAGAACCACTTGAGAGTGCCAGGCCTTGGTGGCACACACACTTAATCCCAGCACACAGGAGGCAGAGACAGTTGAGGGGGTGGGGGTGGGGGGTGGGGAGAGTCATCTGAGATATTTAAAACTTTTAGGCACTCAAACTCCTGGTTGGCAATCCTGCATGTACTCCAAAAATTGTTTTTTAAAAGACTTCTTTGAAGTTTATTAACTATGTGACTGTAGCACTTAAAAAGAGGTTTATGGGACTGGAGAGAAGGCTCAGAAGTTAAGAATATCTGTTGCTCTTTTAGAGGACCTGGGATAGATTCCTAGTACCCACATGGTTGCTTACAATTGTCTGTAACTCCAGTTCCAGAGGATCTGATGCCCTCTTCTGGCATCCATGGGCACTAAGCACACATGTGATACACAAATATATGCTGATACACAGATAATAAAAATTAAAAATTTAATTTCTGACATCATTCATAATTTATTTTCAAAACCAAAGGGAAACCACTGCAATGACGCTTGCCTGATAGGGTTAGTGGAAAGGGTGAGTGAAAGAGTAGAGGTCCTGCATGATGCCGTCTATGTGGCAGGGATCAATGGCTGTTCATATCCTTTTCCACTCCACTCACCAAGTGCTAGCACCATGAGCAATCCTGGAATTCCAAAAGCCAGTGCATAGCAGTCTTCGCCAAAACACTTCACATCCCCTGAAGAAAAGAGGAAGGGAAGAGCAGTTGTGCATCACAAGTCTGTGACATTTTCCTCTATAAGGTCAGGCTCTTGGTGTAAGCATAGCTACCCTCTCTTCTTCCCATCATCTAGCCCCACAACCCTTCTTTTAAATCAGACCAATTGAAACCAAAAAAAACAAAACAAAACAAAACAAAACAAACAAACAAACAAACAAAAAAAAAAACCTCTCACATATTTATAGGCCCATAGGAAAGGAGAAGCTGTGAATGGCTTTTTGGTTGGTCAACATAAAGCTCTACACATGCAGCCCCATAGAAAGAATCCTAACCTCTTAGCATGGGTGTGATGAACGTAGATATCAAGCTCCCTGCGTTGATGGAGAGGTAGAAGACTGAGAAGTATCTAGTCCGTGCCTCTGCCTGCAATGAGACAGATCATCAGGGAAACGTGACGCTTAGCTCCACCCCACTCCATGTTAAAAGACATTCAAAGCATGGGGTTCAGATTGTGCTACCATGGCATGACCATCTCATTAGCTCTCTAATACAATGGCTGACTGAGCCTAGACAAGCTTTTACTCACCTTCTAAACTCAATTACAAACCCTTTAAGACCTGGGAAAAGTGATCAACCTGTCCTCGATACCATTCTTGTGTCTTATACATATTTATTATACTAATTTATTTGTATTAAGTATCCATTTATTCTGTGTATTGTGAGTTTCTTCAGGGCATAAATTTTATTCTATCATATTTAGTACCTAGAAAAAAATGCTAACATATATTAGACAATAACTGTTTATTGCCTGTATTAGTTAATTAATGTTAATTGACTTTATTAATTAACTCCTTGAGTTAATGAATATATTTTGTGAAGTGTATGGTAGGACAGTGTAGTGCATTTACTATTGATCTAGGAGGAAAGTATAACTCAGGTTTCAGGGAGATAGATCTTCCAGACGGTGCTAAAGAAGTGGTTTAGAAGTGGTTTGCAGAAGCTTGAGGGTGAGTTTGCTCTAATCACTGAAATATGTCTGTGGGCCGGCTACTAAATACAACCACTTTCAAGTGAAGTTTTTAATAGGTGATCTATTACATAGGGTGTCCTTCATTCTGGCACTTCAGCTCTTCCTGGCCCACTAGAACAATCAGTCCTCCCCAGGCTCAGTCTGTGGCGTGTGTTTTGCTCCTTCTTCTTATTTCCATGTACGTGTACTTTTGCTCTTCTAACGCCTGTAGTTCGTTGTGCACAGAAGCTGATCTGCCAGAGGTCTGACATTTCCCCAGTGTCAGCCAGCAATTAGAATCCATGGATCCCCAGAATAAAGTGTGCTGAATAGGGGCAGGAAGAGATAACAGACCTTGAGTTATAGAGAAAATTAAGGAGGGAAGGAGAAGCACACGTACAGACTAGGGAAGGGAGAAACAGAACCAGGATAAACAGCTATGGGAGAAGGAATATATTCATGAAAAATAATAAGTGTGTGTTTCTGTGTATTAAAAATGAGAGACTTATAAGTATTTGGTAATTCAAGAATAGATTGTCCCCTGACCATTTGTCATATTTCTCAAAGGTGCTCATCTTCATTTTGGTCATATATCCCCCACCCACCACTGACAATGGAAAATGTTACGAAGAGATCAGCCAGGCAAATCCATATATAAAATGTAATTCTGATTCATTGCAACTGGTCATTCTGCCCTTCACAAAATCATCTCTGTATTATACTTCCAATTCCTAATGTACTCACCATACTCATTCTTAGGTACAGCAAGTGAAAGTTTACTTCAGTAATATTGAGAACAGGTTTTATTTTAATCACTGTTTCCAATCCTATGTCAAGTTTTACCTTCCATGAAGTAAGCCTAACTTCCTATAGCTTTCACTTCTTGGGCTCAGATTTAAACACGATCCTTCCCTAATATTTATGGATAGCTGTAGATGATTATCTCCTTGAGTTTTGTTTGCTCATTTGCATTTTGTTTTGAGTCAGCATCTTGTGCATCCTGGGCTGGCCTTGAAATAGATATGTAGCTGAGGATGACCCTGAACTTCTGATCCCTCTGCCTCCATCTTCCAAAGGCTGGGATTGGAGACATGGGCCTCCACACTCAGTTTATACCTTGCTGGGGACTGAACGCAGGGTTTCGTGGATGCTAAACAAGTACTCACCAACTGAGCCACATCCAAGCTTATCTTATTCAGCCTCTGTGTCCTCATTTTCCAGCCTTCCATCATATGACTTGTCTGTCCACCTCCCACCCTGGGTACTTTCCTTTAACCGACCTTTAGTTTTCTCTATGCTGATGACCAGCATCCAGCACAGAGCTCAGCTCCCCAGACTGGACTTGATCAATAGGATTACCTCAGTCTTAGCAAATGGCTACTTGGCAGGTTCCCCGTTTTGATGCTGGTTACACACTCTTGAAATACAGAAATAAGAAGGCCCTTACATGTTGCTCTTCAAACTGGTCTCCGCCAAAAGCTGCCACACAGGGTTTGATACCTCCTGTTCCCAGAGCTATGAGACTCAGGCCAACCAATGATAAGATTCTGAAATGGAGAGGCAAGGATGCTAGAACCATACTGATACTACACCAATTGCAGAGATAGGCTACAAAAATATACAGGAGAAAAAAAGATATTCAAAGATAATGTCTTCTTATCACATCTACCTTGTGGGTCCTTTCTACTTGCCGTCATTCCAAGAACTCGTTAGAACTTATCATCCTCACATTTGAGACTCTAAGAATTGTATTGCTTAGAAGATCCAGAGCATGATAGTTCTATTTATCCTTTGCATGCATCACATGGAAGAAGGCACTGCAGGGACTCGGAATCTGGCACACCAGTTTTTAATATCTTATTTTTGCAATTCAGCTGAAAAATCTTATGGACTCTACTCTTATATATGCTTACTAACTACAAAGTAAAATATTGAAATTTATCATAATAAGTGGGAATGGCATCAATAAGTTTTATGGAAAAGTGATAAGAAGGTATTTGGTGTTTATTACTTTTTCAAATGTAAAAGATTTCAACTCAGAGTGTGTATATATGTGTGTGTGTTAAATTGGATATATATAAAAGACAGTAAAATGGTAGTATATAGAACTACACATGAATAGGCATACTCCAAGTTTTGGCTATGGCTTCTTTAATATAAGTGAATAGATAAGTAAGTGGAGGGAAGTATAAAAGGTTTTCTTACTTTCAAGCACATGAAGAGTTTTTATGGAAAGTATACTAATTGGCCATTCTACTTGTCTTCAAATGTTTACCTAATAAAAACTGAAACTTGGTAATGTAAGAAAGGGTTTTGTTGCTTGTAATCCTTTTGATTTGAATAAGTTTGGCAGTAAAATTATATATTGGAAAATGAAGGAGAATCTCTGCTATAAGATAGACAGCCACCTGTAGTGGCTCTCTGATATATGTACCTGCCTAAGGTAAGGAAGGCAGCTCAGTGGGCTCCATCATTTTACTCACGTATGTAGAGTTTTTCCTCCTAGTATTGGTATGGCACCCAAAGACTTGAATACATGGCCAAGAACATACACCAGGGACAGATAGATGATTGTCCTGTGAAGAAAGTCAAATCAGTCATTGTATTATTCAGAGATGTTAGGGTTCACCCTGTTCTTATAGACAGAGGAGACTGAAGTGGAGGAGGAGAGAATGAACTGGGAAACAGAAACAATGGTGGATGGCTTACACAAAGGAGGGAAAAGGGGGTGTGATTCTTCATCAGTAGCATCTGCTCAGAAGGTGCAGATGTTTCTTTCTGGTTCTCTTCCAGATCTGCCGTCTGCTCAGCTCTGTACACAGAGCAACCCTACATCTCTACAGACCTGACAGGAACTAGGTGGGTTTGCAGCAAGCATAGGGAAGTTTCAATCGGTAGAACAAGATACTTCTACTTGCTCTTTTTTACCTCAAGAAATGTCTCTTATCTCTGGGGAGCAAGAGGAAAGATGAACGCTGAGTAACTAGGAGTACTAATACAAAAGACTTTCAACAAGCACTGCGATGTAAAGAGAGTCCAAGGGATTTTAGGTTCAATCTGGGTAACCGTGGACACTTGATCTAACCGTAAACCCCAGGGTGATTTCCACATAGATAATTTACCCAAAATAGGGAAGTACAAAGGATTTAAACTGTCCAGTGATAAAAATCATGCAGTTTAGTAAAAACTACATGTTAAGTTATTTTTTCCAATAGACTTGAATAGCAAATAATAGCACATTATGGAATTCCAATAAGAACATATGTAGAGCTCTACACACTGACATGACACAATATTGCTTATACTCCCTATGTGTGTTATCATAAGTGGAATATATACCATGTACATTATCATATAAATGGAATGCTAATGATATAATAAGCCCTCAGAATTATATAGTTTGTATTTATCATTTTAAAGTGTTTTATGTTAGTGTCAAATATAAAGAATGCAACGAAGGTGCCAGGAAGCCCCTAGAGGTATCGGGAATCTCAACTTGGGGGTTCCTCATTCTAAATGTTAATCTTCTTAAATTATTTTACTGGGGGTGGAATCCCTATTGAAATAAAAAGAAGTAGAAAGGAAGGCTATAAAAAGAAATGGAAAGAAAACTAAGTTATCACACACTTCAAGGAGATGATGCTAAATTGTCAGAGAGAAACAAACTAAATAGGGCTAGAGAGATGGCTCAGTGGTTAAGCCCTCTTGCTCTCTTTCTAGAGTTTGAATCCCATCATATTTGGTAGTCCACAGACACCTGTACCTCCAGCTCCAAGGGGGCCTGATGCCCCCTCCTTGCCTCTGCAAACACTCACCCACATGTGGCATTCTCTCACACAGACACACAAACATACATATAAAAATAATAAAACTGAATTCTTAATATCTCCTTACACAAGACTTAGGGATTCTGGATGCCCATTTCCTCTTACATAGCTTGGATTCCGGGACAGTAAGCAGAGAAAGGCTTTTAGCAGTTGTTCAGAAATTCGTTTCTTGAATGTTTAAACAATCTCCCTAATGTAAATATTCTACCTCCAAGATAACACTGAAAACACTCTCTCTCTCTCTCTCTCTCTCTCTCTCTCTCTCTCTCTCTCTCTCTCTCTCTCTCACTCTCTCTCAGGGGTGAGGGCAGTTAGCACAAACATAAAACAGAAACAGGAGATAAGACAGACAGATAAGAGGAGGGGGCAGGTTTGAACATAGAAGTATATTCCTTTTCCTCCACGGAGGCAAGGCTGCCACCTCAAGTTTTAAAAAGCGAAAGAGGAGCCACTCACTACCAGTTTTTTAAGATCAGGAATCAAATGTGGCAGCATGAATAGCAAATGCATTCCAGTGGACTGTGGCCCTCACTCTATTTGTATATGAGGCTCTCCCATTTACACACACACACACACACACACACACACACACACACACACGCTACACAGGGAAAATTAGCCAAGTGTTAAATCATCCCCTATCTAAAGGAGATATCAAGTCACTCCCCAAAGTTTGTTGTTTAAAACAAAATCAAGGCCCAAAGCAAATAAAAACCCTCTTCATTACTGTGCACACCTGTTCTCAGGCTCAATGATGGTTTAGTTTGGATGATAGTACCTAGGCTCAATTATAGAGAAAAGACAACAGTGAAAACATTTTAGGTGTCCCTTTTCAGTTTAGAGACAGTGCATATAAAGCCAAAGTGGTGGCAGTTGATGGCAGCTGGAGTTAGGACTGAGGAGGACAAACGTGCATGCTGCTGTTGCACACTCAGAACTCGGAGAATGGCATAGTTGCTTCAACTTGGGGACATGAAGCTAGGACAAAGGACAGCCAACGTGAACAGAAATGTGCAACTATAAATGCATACTGGCACTTGAACTCCAGGTTCTGACACTCCGAGTGGCTGTCTTCATATAGCTGAACTAGACACCTCCAGACTTGCTAAGGGAAAGTCAGTCTGCGGAAAGGGAAAGGAGAGAATTATCACTTGGAAGAAATCTGAAAGTTAGGAAAGCGTTAAGTAAACAAAAAAGCAAAAGTCAAGGCCGATTAAAACCAACCCAGAAATTCAACAGTAAGAGAATGAGGAAAATACAGAATTAGAGAAGGGAGGGAAGATGAACAGGCTGAATTACTAAGTACAAACACTCGAAGTGAGTAAGAATCTAGACAGGGACATGTCATTTGTTAACAGAGGTCATCATTACTATCCTGACAAAATTCAGTAGAGGAAAAAGGTGATTTATAGCATTTCTTGTTGAAACTACCATGATTTGCTCTCATTAAAGCTATTTGAACTCTAACAATGTGAAAACATATTACGTATAATTAATCTCCTTATGCTTGTAATTATTTGGACAAATAAGAGATGGTGAATAAACACTTAAATTTGGGTCAGATTGAATTAAACTGTGTTCTTTTTCACTGAAGTATACTTCTCTGTCATAAGAAATGATGATAAAGAGAGAGAGAATGGTCCAGCCGGGCGTGGTGGCGCATGCCTTTAATCCCAGCACTCGGGAGGCAGAGGCAGGCGGATTTCTGAGTTCGAGGCCAGACTGGTCTACAGAGTGAGTTCCAGGACAGCCAAGGCTGCAGAGAAACCCTGTCTCGAAAAACCAAAGAGAGAGAGAGAGAGAGAGAGAGAGAGAGAGAGAGAGAGAGAGAAAGAGAGAGAGAGAGGCTGAAATATAGATGCTTTCTGAAAACCGTGGCAGTGGTTGAAAGAGAAGGAAGATAGGAAAAGAACTGAAGATTTTTGTTTGATTACTTGAACATACTCGAAGCTTGTGCATGATTCCAGTACAGGAAAAGATTCTAACTCTGAGGGAGAATTTGAAAACTAGAGTAAGTAGTTTAGGTAAACGATGATAATTCTGTAAAAATTCAAGACTTTTTGGTTTGTGTGGTTTATGTAAATTACACTTCAATAAAAGTAACTTAAAATAATAATAATAATAATAATAATAATAAAAACTCAAGCAAGATTGAGTTAGGAGTACAAGTGAATAGCATTAAGTTTCCTCCAAAATATTCAGGAAGCTATTGTTCACCAAATCCTGAAACTTTACTTCTTCAAACTCAAAGGAAGTTATTCTAAAAATATAACTGCAGCATCGGCACTGCGGAGTAAAGGAGGGAAATAGCATATTCTGTAATTAAATGAATAGATAATGGCTTGTTTTCTATTCTTGGCGTAATTCCAGCCTATATCTAATGAATCCAATGATTGATACTATACATGTAACAAATGTAGCCACTTGCTCACCATGCCTCTCTGAAGAGACTACATTTATATATTCACATATGTGAATATATTGTATGCGTGTGCATACATACACCAAATTAAGATGTAAATCAGTGTTCACAGTTAGAATTCTGGGTGGGTGAATTTTGCCCGTCAACTTGACAAAACTAGAATCCCCTGGGAAGAGAGTTTTAATGAGGAATAATCTAGATCTGGTTGGCCTTTAGCCATGTCTGTGGATGTGTGTGTGTGCGTGCGTGTGTGTGTGTGTATGTGTGTGTGTGTGTGTGTGTGTGTGTGCATCCTGAATGTTAATTGATGTAATAAGACACAACCCACTATAGGTAGAGCCATTCCTTAGGCCAGTGGTCCTGAATATATTAGAGGGAAAAGCTAGCTGAATTAAAGCAATCAAGGCTGAGTTTACTCTCTCACTGCTCCTGGCTCAGGGAGAGATCTAATTAGCTGCTTGAGTTCCTGCCTTGACTTTGCCAATAACTTAGGATTAAGCCATATAAATCTCTTCCTCCCCGTGTTGCTCTTTTTGGTCAGGATATTTGTCATCGCAACTGAAGTGAAACAAAGACAGGTTCTATCAAAGTGTAGGTCACACACAATACCACACAGTCAAACTACTTCAGGAAACAATACATACTTAGCTTTTACTTGGAGACTTTACAGTACATATTAATCTATTGGAGACTAAAAGAAGTTATACACTTAAGGAAATTGTTTTTTTAATGTTCCAAAACAATGTACAATTTTTCTATACTAATTTTACCATACAAGCTTTTATTTTCCCACATAATTCATTTTATCTTAAACGGTCACATTTTTAAAAGAGTATACTTTGAAATCAGTTAACTCAGAAAAATCCACAGATGGCAAATCCTCGTTACTAGATAATAGATAACAAAAGCTTATCTTTAGCCCATGCGGATAATGTTGTAGAGGCCAATTGTGACTTTATACCTCGTAGGCTGCTTCTATTATTAGGAACAGGAGAACTGAACGAAATAGATTATTATTTTAACTTGTAAAACCTTTATTAAACTCTAAAGAAGGAAACAACAGAAAGGCAAAGACGGTAAAGAGAGATGGTTTGGAAGTCTCTGGAAAGAAAGGGCGATTACATACTGAAGGAGGTAGACCAGCTGAGTCGGCAGACGTCGTGGGGAAAGGAGCAAGTCACCAAAGTACTTCCCTACAAACAGACACTTACCAGCAAGTAACAACCTTCTCCTCACTGAGACAAACTAAGGTTTAGTCTTAAGCTACAGAGTAGAAGACTAAAGGTAGATCTTAAGGGAGAACTTTGGACTAAACGGATGTGAAAACATTGGAAATGAATGGAAAGAAGTAGATTTTCTGTGCTGTTTGTCCTGGAGAGGTACATATCTGACATAGGCATGAGTATTTACTTGGGTTTTTTTTTTGGGGGGGGGTTTGCTAGGTGACAAGAGATTAGGAGTTCTGGGTAATTTTCTGGACAGTGAGCTTGTGAGGTTCCTGGGGCTGTAGCCTGCCATTGTCCTTACTTGAATTTTCCCAGCCAGGAGTCAGCAATAGCTGCTCCCAAGATGGGGGTGAAATAGCAGAGGCTGCTGAAGGCATGATAGACAGATGTGGACGTGTCTTCATTCCAGTGCAGGAAGTACAGGAAATACAAAGTCAGCACAGCTGGGTGGAGACGGAAGAAAACAAATGGGAGACACAATAAGATAGATGCATTAAAATGATTCAAAATATATTTGATCCCTGGACTCAACAGGTGACCCCAGCCTTTGGCACTGCTATTAGAAAAATAACTGGGTGATGACTGCCAGGCATTAGAAGCAGGGCCCATGGGAACAGTGAAAGTAGATGAGGCATGCTGGCTACACAAATAACTCATCCCTTCCATCTCTGTGCACCCGTAGCATCGTTTAGACAGTGAGAAGTTAACACAATGCTTCCTATGGCCCTTCTTCCCCTCCTTCCGAGCAACAATAAGGCTCAATGGGACTTACAGGATGAGGGCTTTCTCTACTTGTGTTCTTATTGGTTGTGCATTGCTCCTGAAGGCCTTTTTAAAATCTTAACCAGCATGAGTTATTAAATAAAGTTTTATGAGGCATTTACTATCATGGCCAGAGGAAAGGATCAGTTTATACTGAGGCAGAAATGATTGGACAAAGTGCATGAAAGGAGGCCAGGCTGCTATAAAGGCAAGCAGAGAAGACTCTGGGGGCACAGAATTACCTTTCATGCCATAATAGGAAAATCGCTCGCAGAATTCATTCACCACAATGAAGGCGATGCTGAGTGGGTAGCTAGAGCCGAAGAGCTTCTATTCAACGAAAAAGCAAAAGTAGGCGAATGAACACTTTCCCCATTTAAACTACATGGTCACTCTACAACTAAAATATATCTTCAAATGTATGTATACGAAGAAGCCCAACTAAGCTCCACCTCCCGCTGAGCTCCACCTGCTAAAGTTTCTGCCTGCTCCCAATAGCATCTCCATGGGGACCAAACCTTTAACATAGTTAGTCTCATTTTGCCCAGGCTGGCCTCTGCTTTAAGATCTTCCTGCCTTGGACTCCCAAAGAGCTCAGGTTGCAGGTGAACCCCACTATGTCCAGATAAACTCATCCCTAAATCATTGTCATCAGTTAGGACAAAGCAATGGTCTCTTCATAGTGTTGTCATCACATATGTAGTGGTCTCTTCATATGTTGTCATACTAATCTTGCTTATATTACTGGTGTGGGGATAAAAAGTTCAAATCTTACTTCATCCGTTATTAACATGGGACTAGCCAGACATTCCTTGATCAGGACACGCTCATCTCCCCACAGTATCTTAATAAAAGCCTATGGTTCTAGGCAAAACGATGGTCATAATTATTGCTAAGAATAAATTGAAAAGGTAGCCTCAGGAGCACATGATATTCAGGTAGTCAGAGCCAGATATCATTCTCTCATTTAGCTCTACTACAGGGACTGACCGGTCCCATCTGCCATGGTCACCATTCTGGGGGAAATCTTGACAATCTGATGACTTCTCTTTCGTGGTTTGCTAGACCCAGGCATAGCGTTTAAAATGGTGGCCAGGCACTCCTAAATATAAGCCGATTGATCACCTTAACTCTGGGAAGAAAATTCTGAAATCCTGTGAAATTAAGTGTTCACCTTTCCTACTAGTATGCTACTAGTATTTCCTTTCCTACTAGTATGCTACTAGTATTTCCTTTTAAATTGTATTTGTATTTATTTACATATGTGTTTGTATATGACAGTCTAAGTATGTGGATGACTGCAGAGACCAGAAAAAAATGTTGGATCTCCTAGAGCTGGAGTTACAGGTTGTTGTGAGCTGTCTGACTTGGGAACCAGGAGCCAAACTCTGGTCTTTTGAAAGAACAGCAAGTTCTCTCAACTGCTGAGCCATCTCTCCAGCAACAAGATTTTCATTTTCAAGCTGTACATAAGAGTAACTGTGCTATTTCATGCATTATGTAAAGTAGCAAACACCACATTTTATTTTAAATCTCTTTCCACACAATAGCTCCACTAAGATAGAAAGGGGACAAAGATCATCTATTCTTTGAGACATTCAAACATTAACATGAGATTTATATTACCTCTTATTTCACAGGTATGTACCTCTCTTTAACCACCCTTAACAAGATATGATTAACTATATATAATAATAAACTTAGTCTGCCCATGTAGATATGAAGAAATCATCTTTCTACATACATGTTACTACATGATAACAACTTGATTGAAAGATGCACTGAGTTGAAATTATGACGTTTGCAGCTCCAATCTTGAGAACTATGTAACATAGAGTTTATTTAACATTAATGGCATACACTCTCACTAATTGGATTAACATGCAATCCTTACTTACGTGACACCAGTACTCTGCTCTGTGTTTCAATTCTGTTATTTCAAAGAAATAAGAATCATACTGACCTCATGGTTGATACTAAGAACTCAGCAAATAATTGGTTATTATTACTGTTGCCTTTCTACAAAGAGGATTTTACTATGCTATGAGAATCGAACGAGGCGATACATTCGGAAGTGCTTTAACAAGTATGTAATACAAAATATTATTCTTTGTTCCTCTATCCGACCTCCCACTTTAAAGTAGGGACACTTAGTAACAGAGAGTGGGTCTATTCTAAAGCTTCTCTTGGTGTCCAAAAAGAGAAGGCACTGCACACAAGAGGAACTAAAGGCTGAGTTTTGGTATTGGTAAGGAAAGAACAATCACACACAGTTCTCCAGACAGGAGTGCTTGCCAAGTCTCCCTGGACATTCAAAGTGCTTTTTCTCCCCCAGGGAATAGGCAATGAAATAGAGCAAAACTCTGGGGCCCAACTGAAAAATAAAAATCTGGCTAACCCACCCTGTTGCTTCCTTCTCAAAACAGAAGAGTCTAGAATTAATTTTCAGGTGAACTCTAACTCCATGAGAGAGTAGTTTTTCTGCTCTAATACAGTTCAGCACCAAGTTCCAACAGCCAACAAGAAACTTCAAAAGACTTCCATACACTGTTACTGTCAGAGACAAATCGAACTTCGGGACTCACCGGAGTTGACTTCTTCGGAGGGCTTGGAGGTCCAGGCAGCATCTCTTCAGTAGAGACAGGTGAAAAGAGCGATTCCTTGGACTCATTTTTCTGGAAAGGATTCATGGCTGGCTCCTTACTCTCTCTCTCCTCAAGCATTTGGCTTCAGTAGGCAGTTAGGACTGCTGCCAGCCTACAGTGAAAAGGGGGACTAGGGGGAGGAGGGATGGCTACAGCAAATAGGTTTAACCCTGTGGGTGTCAGTTTCAGTGGCTGCCTGCCTCAGAGCAGAACTTGAAGCTATAGGAAAAGAGAGGGTCAGCACGCTAATTGTGCCGAAGGTAAGGCATGGGGAAGTGAGACCAACACGTCGCAAGTCACGAGATGAGAAGAAACAGTGCTAGATAATCGATTAGGGTTATCTGTTTGAGAAAAATACCTCTGAAAATGAGTACTAGATAGTACTCAAGAATGCAGCATCTTGGCTAGGCATACAGCTCAGTGGTAGAGGATTATGCCCTGCAGGTCCTGAATCTGATTTCTAATGATATGGGGGGGTGGATACAACAGTGTAAACACAGAAGGCTGACTTCAGGTTAATAATATCTGCCATTATTGGGCACTTATTATGTGTCATGTTAATGTATATGCGTTATACATATATATGCATATATACATATTTTACTGCTATCTTTATTATACTACAATTATATTGTTCCAAGAAATCAGGAAACTTATCTAAAAAATCACAGTGCCAGTAAAGTGGCAGATCTGGAATTTTCACTATGCAGAAACAGACAGGAAAAGCAGAGATAGGCATCAGCAGTCAGTCTGTAGGTCGTGCAGGTATGGAAGCCACAGAAATGGAAACGCAGGGATGCTAAGAAGTCAAAATGCTGTGAACAAGAAGGAAAGTCATCACAAAACTGAATCTGAGAATAAGAATGATCTGGGCTTGGGTTTTCAACATCATAACATTCAGCTAGAAAATCCTGTAAGTAAAAAATACAGGGTTAAAGAAAATGACAGGGAAAAAAAGAGTTGGTAATGACCCTTGCTAAAGCCGATCTCTGTATTTTCAATTTCTCTCTTCAAAAATCAATTCATTCATTCATTCATTAAGAAATAAAATTTAATGTGTGCAAAAATTATGACCCTGGTGCTTTCTAGGTATTATTGCAAGCATTAAATGTTTTTAACTTTCAGTGGATGGATTTTATTCTGACTCTGGAATACTATACCCAGTCCCTTATCAGACGAGCAATTGGAATACGCATTGTGACAATAGATACATTATACCCTACATTGAATTGAATATATATAAAATGGAAAGTGTAGTATTATATATCACATATGTAAAAGCATTGGCTTTCACTGTGACATTTCCACACATGCACATCATACGGTCTGAATGAACATCATCTCCTTGCATTACCTTCTTTCTCCCCTTGGTGTGTTACTTTTGCTAATCCAAAGAGGTAAGAGAAGCACGAAAGAACCTATGTCCACCCTGCTATAAATCAAAAGAAAGGGAGAGATATTACTAAAGGCTACAAAGGGCATTATCTACACCACAGGGTTACGCCCTGAGCACTAACCCACCATGTCAGGCAATGTCAAGATGAATGATTTCATTGGTGAATGCAAGAGAGGAAACTGAGAACGAAGAGCAAGGAAAAGAGGACAATGTAGGGAAAGAAATATGAGCAAATTAAAATGCATACATATATGAAAAATTTTAAAACTGCATTATATTCTATGTTAACTAAGAAAATAGTAAAATGAGAAGGAGGAGGAAGAGGATAGAAAACTCTATGACCTTATTTCTTGCAAAATTCTTACATTATCCATTTGAATGACTTTTCAACAAATGAACCTTTCCCCCCCTAAACTTTAACTCGGACTTTGACCAGGTTCTCTCAGCTTCTGTTGTAGTTTTCATCTATTTTCTCTCCCACCAACCTTTACCCAAAGAGTAATCCAGTTTTAATTCTGCCTGTAGCATTAATGATTAATCTGTAGTTACTCTTTTAGGAAATATTGCCTTTCCTGACCTAATTCAGTTAAATACTGAATCTGAAATAGGCAGAACTTTCTGGTCAAGCTACCTAGTAGAGGCACAAGTGCAGCATAGACCTTATTAAGTTACTGGTTTGCCTTGCCTTGGCCTTGAACTTCTGGATGGTGTTTACTTCGGGAAAAACAGATGAAGTAGCACCCATATGCACCAATTCATGCACAGTCAGAGGCCCCCAGTTGCCAAACTCCAGAGCATGAACTTTGGTTTTCAAACCAATTTCTATGAAATTTGTCTTTTTGTGAGACAAAGTCTTACTGATTTTCCTACTTAGCCAAGGACAGCCTTGAATGACTCGGATCCTCCGACTGCTACCTTCAGCATGCTGAGTGCCGCGAGTCCAGGAATGAGCTGCCAGCTCACTTCAAGTTCATGTAGTGCTGGAGACTGAACTCAGTTCAGGGTTTTGTGAGTGCTAAGCAAGCACTCTACCAACTAAGTCATAGCAAGATTTTTTTTTCCTTCTATTTCATCAAATTTACCATACAAATATATCACTTTAGTTAGCCATTCTTACGTTGATGGACACCTGAGTGGTTACAGCTTTCATGCTGGCAATTGACAACTTAGTTTAAAAGGGGAAATTGCTTTCCAGAATCACCTTCTCTGTAAGGCTCTAGGCTTTACATGAGAGTCAGGAAGTAGAAATGAAGCAGCATATGTACTGAGTGTCAGATTGGGCAGCAGTTATAACTTGCTGAGCTGAGCTGAGCCTCTCCTGATGGATCTGTAAGTGTAGCGCAGTATATTTACAGCGCACACTGCTTCTAAATCTTTCGGGGGTTCTTTCCCTTAGTCTATTTAGAGTGTGATACTATGATATACATACTTTGGTTCTCATCCATGACTCTTGGCTTATCGCTCCTGTAATTTTGGCTCACTGCTCCTGAAATTCTTATTCTCTAAGTCTTCTACGCCACAAGATATTAGGATATTTACAACCTCCAAAGCAAGTCTTAGAAAGCAGTCACTCTTCCTTCCTCCTCTCCCATTTTCTTCTTTCCTCCTTTCCTCCCTCCCTCCTTCCATCTCCCCCCCCCACACACACACCTGCTTTCGTTCCTCCCCAAGGCTGACCAGAGAAACTAGAATTTCACTCTGACAAGGAAGACCACAGAGACTAAAAATACACCTTAATCTTATCCTATTGTTCATAGGACAGGCCATAAAAAGACAGTCTTGTTTTCTTTGCATAATAGTAGGTCATTAGACTCTCTTAATTCCAGAAGAATTTGCCCCAGGCCCTTGGGGAAGAAATAGTGAAGAATCTGACCAGACAGGCCTTGGTAGGTTTCCTCATCCAGTCTCTGTGCCTATGCGATGAAGTCCCTGTAGAATCAGAAAGGACATGATTTGAGAACATCCAGATTGATGAACCTGTGTGACCAGGGAGGAGGTAGCCTCTCCACACCCCTTTCCCATACCTTGGCCTATCACCTCTACATGTTATGTTTCATAGAAATATGCTTCTGAGTCTGTAAGCCATTGAAGCAAGTTAATTCAACGAAAGGAGGGATTATAGTGTCCTTCATTTATGGCCAATTGGCCTTAAACACAAGTAAAACAATGTAATGCTTGGAATTGACATCTGAAGTGGGCTCACATGCTGTGCAATCTGATGCTGTCCCTAGGCAGGTAACTTCATAAAGTGAATCCTATTAAAAGACATACAACCTGCATCTACTGCAGAATTGCTTGCTTGCTTGCTTGCTTGCTTGCTTGCTTGCTTGCTTGCTTGCTTGCTTGCTGGAGAGAAATCCACCACACATTTCGGGATCACATGGGGTTGTTTTGTTTTGAGTTGATTTTGACAGTATAAGACTACAGGACAAACCAAAAACCTTATCCCCCTCTCCTTGAAGGGTATAAAGAATAAAAATCAATTCATTGATATGGTGTTTAACACTGGGTGAAGCCAGAGGAAGCCTGCAAAGGAGGGGAAGGAAGGATTCTAGGAACCAGAGGGGTCAAGGATACTACAAGAACATGACCCACAGAACCAATTAAGCAGAGCTCACAGGGGCTCACAGAGTTTGATATGATAATCACAGACCCTGTATGAGTTTGAGGTCCTCTGCATATACATTGTGGTTGTGTAGCTTGGTGTTCTTGTAGGACTCCCCCAAGTGGGAGTGGGGGAATGTCTCTGATTCCTTTGCCTGTGCTTGGGACCCTTTTCCTCCTATTGGGTTGCCATGTTCAGCTGTGACATGAGGATTTGTGCCTAGTCTTATTATATCTTGTTATGCCCTGTTTGGTGGATATCCCTGGGAGGCCCGCTCCTTTTTCTTTTTCTTAGGGAAAAATAGGAGGAGTTGATTTGGGAGAGAGGAAAGGTGGGGAAATGGGAGGAGCAAAGGGAGGGGAAATAGGTTAAGATAATATATACATATATTATTAGGTTAAGATTATATATATATATATATATATATATATATATATATATATATGACTACTGAGCCATACTTAGACATATATATATATATATATATATATATATATATATATNTATATATATATATATATATATATATATATATATATATATGACTACTGAGCCATACTTAGACATATATATATATATATATATATATATATATGTCTAAGTTGGGTGTGGTGATGCATGCCTAATCCTTGAAATGGAGGCTGAGGCAGGAGGATCATGAGTCAGCCTAGGCTACATACTGAGACTGTCTCAAAACATGCCAACCCCTCAAAAAGGACTTAAGAATATTTCATTTACAAGGAAAATAAAAGCAGGAAACAAGATGAGCTGTTTTGATTATAGGAAACTACATCTGGGAGCTAGCCTTCCCAGCTCACCCACTGTGTGCCCATTTCTTGTTAGTAGTATTAAAAGGAATGCCAGCATAACAACTTTGAATAAAAACTTTATATTTTGAATTACTTTAATAACACTATAGGAGTGTTTTACCCAGCTATATTAAATATATGAATCTGCTCTAGTTCAGTGCTATAATGGTAGTTTTCAGCACAGCATTGCTGAGTAAGGCAGAACATGAAGATAACAGAGGAGACTAGAGAGAAGGACAACCAGAGAAAGCACGAGAGAGTAAAGCCAGACTTAAGACTGACTGCCCATAAATTACACTTAAGGAAACACCAGTGAGAACAGATGACATTGAATTGCCAAAGTTTGAAGAAACCAGGATGCTGATTCAATAGATTAATGAATAAGCTACGGTGCATGCAGACATAGAACAGTATGCAGAATTAAAAAGAAATAAGACTACTGAGCCATCACAGAAAGCTGATCTGAAAAAGCCATATACTGTATGATTCCAACTACAGGATACCAGGAAAAGGCAGAGCCTATGGAAACAGTAATATATCATATGAGGTCAAGCCAGGAGTGATAGCAACACATGTCTAACCTCAGCACTTGGGGCATGAGGCAGGGGAAGAGAGGCATATTCAAGGCCAGCCCAAAGAATGAGTAGCGCACACAAGACTTTTAAGGCAATGAAACTATGCTATGCTTAATACAGTGATGGATTTATGGTGCGACTGTACACATTTGTGAAAAGTCTAGAGGGTGTACAACAGCAAATATAAATCCTATTATGAACTATGCATTTTGGTGGTGGTGATGTGCCAATGGAGAGCCATCAGCTGGAGCAACTATATGCCCCTTTGGCATGAGGTGGCAGGGAGGGCCAGAGGGAAAAGGACTCTCCCAACTTTCTTACCAATTTTTCTGGGAACCTATAACTGCTTTAAAAATTAATAAAGAACCTGTTGTTTGGTAGATTTCAGCTATAACTGTCTATATTTCCTTTAAATTCAAAAGTATCATAAATATAAATACCAAATACCAATACCAACAAATAGTTGAAAATTCTGAACCAACTTTATTTTTTCAGCAAAAGTTACACAATTTCCATAAACATAGGAATATTTCTTCTCAATACAAAACAGATTCTTACACATCTCACAAACGTTTTCTCTGTAGCTTGATATCAGTCCTCAGTGTCGCTTTCTGACTCACTCAGCTGCAAATCACTTCCTAAAATAAAAATAACAACACTGTTGAACTGTTAATATTTAATACATTCATTTAGTCTAATATGATTGCTTATAATATAATTCAGCCACATACCATGTACACCAATCAATACTGCATCGAAAGTAAAAGCCACAGCAGCAAACTTCAGCATTTCATACCACTGGCATTTATTTTAGCTTTCTTTCACATACTGATGACATCATTCCCTTTACACTACTCTCTTATTATACCAGACTATCATTTTCAAGAGTGTAAAATTTTTTTTTTTTTTTTTTTTTTTTGGTTTTTCGAGACAGGGTTTCTCTGTATAGCCCTGACTGTCCTGGAACTCACTTGGNGAGACAGGGTTTCTCTGTATAGCCCTGACTGTCCTGGAACTCACTTGGTAGACCAGGCTGGCCTCGAACTCAGAAATCCTCCTGCCTCTGCCTCCCGAGTGCTGGGATTAAGCCTGTGCCACCAGGCCCGGCAAGAGTGTAAAATTTTTAATGTATTTTTACCTTCAGATGCAATCCAAACCGTTATGGAACAGATGTCAAGAACCCTTAGACCAAGCCGGGCGTGGTGGCACATGCCTTTAATCCCAGCACTTGGGAGGAGGCAGGCAGATTTCTGAGTTCGAGGTCAGCCTGGTCTACAAAGTGAGTTCCAGGAAAGCCAGGGCTATACAGAGAAACACTGTCTCAAAAAACCAAAAAACCAAAATCAAAAAAAAAAAAAAAACCC
This sequence comes from Mus pahari, assembly GCF_900095145.1. NCBI lineage: Eukaryota > Metazoa > Chordata > Mammalia > Rodentia > Muridae > Mus > Mus pahari. The sequence continues at coordinate 31,780,291 of NC_034601.1, forward strand.
TTAGGCCAGATGTCACTCAGTGATAGGACACCTGGCTACTACTATGGACAGGACCCTGTGTTCAATTCCCAGTTCCATAAAGACTTATCTAGGCACCAAGTGCTTTTGTAAGTCATTTGTGTGCTTAGTCATGGAGACAGCATTTCAGTGGAGCAGAAAGATAGGAAACACATATCTAGTCTAACGTCAAGTAGGAATTAGTCCTGGGGGACTATGGAGAGAGGAGCAGGAGGTGCTATTGTACGTACTGTAGCCGGGAAAGCTTTATGAGAGGCAACATTTGAACAGAAAGTCATTAAATAATGGAGGCAGTGTCTAATCTTCTAATCTAAGATAACAAGTGTAAATGCTCTAAGGCAAGTGTAGAGTGGCTGTGATTCTTTTTATTATATATATCTTTGGTAATTTCACACGTGAATGCAATGTATTTACATCACATGGACTTCCAACTCACCCTGCAGCTAACTCTCCCTGACACTACATCTTTCTCCAAACTGCATATCTTCTTTCTCTTCTTCATCCCCCTCTTTTAAAAAAAATAGTCCACTGGCTCCAATTAGCTCTGCCTGAAGGTACCAGGGTGTAGAGCCACCTGCTGAAGCTTGGGTCACATTTCTGAAGAATGCTCATTTTCCCTCCCTTAGCATCCATCCATTAGCTGACAAAACAGGAGTGGGGGTTATAGGATTTTTTTTTCCTTGTAAAGAGGCTACAGTGGCCAGCATGGGAGAAATGAGGGAGACAAAGATGGGGAATGAGGTCAGAAAAGTAGAGAGAAAGTCTCAGTAAAGACTGTTTGAACACAATGAGAAAGCACGGAACACTTTTAACAGGAACTAAGTTGAACCTGACTACATCAGTAACTACACTGTAATGGTGTAGAGGAAACATGGAAGCAGGAGAGAAGCTGAGTCTTTTCTCACTTCTGACCCAGGCATGCCAGCACAAGTGTCACTTCCTCCCTGGTATGCTGCGGTTTAAGTGCTAAGATGTATCTTTATTATTTTCATTTGCCTATTTTAGTATCTGGAGTAGACTCATGGAAGTCTTCAGTACTGGAAAATTCTAAACGTTAAGTTTTCACAGCATCCCTTCTATTCTTTCTGGGAATTCCTACTATTCAGTGTTTCATCTTTTCCATCTATTCTCCTTCTCTCTTAGTTTTTATTTTCCCCTGTGTTCTGGGACAGCACCTTCCATCTTACTAGTTCACTTCTCACCCTTGTCAGTCTTGCCTACTTATTGATCTTTTACAAAACATTTCCAGGACTTGTTCTTCCAAATTTAATCTTTAAACACTTCCCTTCCTGTCTGTGCACACGTGTGGAAGCCAGAGGATGGGTTGTTGGTGTCACACGTCTCCCACTCCCACGTGAGCTCTGGAGATTGAACTCCACTCAGGAAGTTTGGTGGCAAGCATCTTTACCCATGTTAAGTACTGGAGCTCAAACTCTGGGTCTTGTGTATGGCATGCAAGGACTCGTCTCTCGCAGTACTTGATTCTTATTTATAATATATTAGATTTTGTTTTATTTCTGCTTTCCTTTGTTTTGTTATATGGAGCCAGCTTGGTCTACAGAGTAAGTTCCAGGCCAGCCAGCCAGGGCTACATAATGAGACTTTGTCTTCTAAAAGGCTATGTCTTCATATATCTTCCTTAGGATCACATGGGTTTTTCCTTGTTTCAGAATTATATTTGCCCATTTTGAGGAGGAAGTTCCTCTCCCTCGTGCTCTCTCTGTCTCTGTCTCTGTCTCTGTCTCTGTCTCTGTCTCTGTATCTCTCTCTCTCTCTCTCTCTCTCTCTCTCTCTCTCTCTCTCTCACACACACACACACACACACACACACACACACACACATACACACACCTTTATAACACTCTTTGCAGGATCTTGTGATTCTGCCCCATTTACCAGAAACAAGTTTTACAATCACCTTCGAAGATTGCTATCTCTTGGAGATATGGTAGGTCCCTTCAAGGAGCCAATGAGTAACAATGCTGTATAAATATGGCTTCTGAAACTGCGCCACAGGAATCTTGTAGACGGTTGCTTTTCCCCTTAGCCTCCTTTCACTAACTGAAGAACATCCAGTTAGTGAAATACCTAGTACTCTTTCTCGTCTTCACTTACCCTCACCATACATTGGCTAGCTTCCCACAGAAAGTATAACTTCCTTGCATCTTATCAAGCAACTTTGTGTTCATGTACACATTTGAGTGCATGTGGAAGCCAAGGACAGTTTTAGGCATTGTTCCTGAGTGTTATCCACCAATGCTTTGGAGACAATATCTCTCACTAGTCTGGAACTCACTAAGTGGGTTTATCTGGCTGGCCAGCAATCTCTAGGGATTCCCTTGTCTTTGCCTTACCCTACTCAGGTTTTGTTCTTGTTTTTTAAAACATGGGTTCTAAGGATTGAACTAAAGTATTCCAAGTGCCTTGCTAACTGAGCTATCTCTTCGGCTTGTATCAAACACTTTGTGTGTGTGCTTGCATGTGTCAAGAAGTTAGAGCACAGTCTTGGTTGTTGTTCTTCAGGCTCTAGAATTTGACAGTTAAGCTAGACTGAGCTTCTGGGCTCCTCGAAAAGGCTTGGGTCACATCTCCAGCTCTGCCCTCTGTAGCACTCTAGGCTCTGGCTGACTCCACTCCTGCTGCTCTTAGTGATCAACCAATGGTACTGGCATCTCCAATATACTGTGGTCTTCCTCTGCAACTAGACTTTATCAATAGCATCTTATAGGCTCTCTTCATGGTGCCAAGCCTCAGCTTCTTTGCATGACCCCTTCAGTCCTGGGCCATCAACTACAACTGAGACTGCACCTTCACCAATGGCCTTCGATGGCTTCTTACAGTGCCAAGCCTCAGCTGCTCTCCATACTTTTAAAGCTACTACCATCTGGGTGATTCTTATACATTAGCAAGTCCAGATGCAGCATGAGGTTAAACCTTGGCTATCTCTGAAACACAGCTTCTTTGTGCTCTCAGAAAACACTTCCCAGATTTCACTTCAGTGATACTGGTCTCTTCTTAATCACTGCTAATTTATTAGTTCCAGAAAATCAGCATCAATTGTCCCAGGAATCTCTTCTATTCTTGACTCTAAAGGCAGAGTCACATGGCCAACGCTGCTGAGCTCTGCTGCTTAGTAGGGCTGGAACACGCACCCTTCTTCTATCACATCATCACCAGCTTTCTGTTTTCTAATTCTTTCACTTCCTAAGCTTAGCTGTTCTGGAACTGGCTCCATAGATTGACCTTGAACTCAAAGATCTGCATGCCTATCTCCTAAATTAAAGGTGTGGTCTACCACGCCCAGATTTAAACTTTTCTCTACTTAGAATTTGCTGTATCCCAGGCTGGCCTTGAATTCAGAGATCGGCTTGCCTCTGTCTACCTGGACCAAAGCTTTTCATGGCCACTATGCCTCAAGATTCAGATCAAAAGCCTGTGTTTTTCATTTCTGAATTGTAGTTCATTCCAGATTAAAAGTCCAAGTGAAAACAATAACCAAGTAATAATAATGCCTAACATGATATAACTATTCCTTGTTCAATCGTAAATGCAGAAACAAGTTTAGCTGGGTGGAATCTTGCCACAAAGTTACCACTCCCTTAATCTGTTTATCTCCTTGAACACAGGATTCAGCTCCATTTCACTTCCTGGTGCCCTTTTATTACTTGAGCCACACATTTTATATATTTCCTTTCTAAGCCTGCTACACTTCTTCAAAATGTTCTTCATGAGACTTAACCAGAGAACAAAGTTTTTGTTGGGCTTTCTTGAGACTTCCTTTGTCAATGGAATTAATATAAATTTTTTTTTCCTTAACCTCAGGTAGACTCTTCAGATGGGGTCAAAAGCAGCTACATTCTGCACTAAACAAGGACAGTCTTGGCCACATATTAAAATTCTTCTCCTCGGAAACCTCTAGAGTCAGGCTTCTACAATTCAAATCACCCTCAGCACCACTGTCTTCCATATTCCTACGAGGATGGCCCATTAAGCCCCACTTAAAACATACCACTGCTTTCCAAATCCAAAGACCCCAAATCCACATTCTTCCAAACAAAAGCATGGCCAGGCCTATCACAGCAACACTGCAGTCCCTGGTACCAACTTCTGTCTTAAGGTTTTACTGTTGTGAAAGAGACACCTCGACCAAGGCCAGCCACTCTTATAAAGGACAACATTTCATCAGGGCGGGCTTACACGTTCAGAGATTCAGTGTATTATTATCAAGGTGGGAGCATTGCAGTGTCCAGGCAGGCATGGTGCAGGAGCTGTGAGTTCTACATCTTGCTCAAAAGGCAAACAGAAAACTAGCTTCCAGGCAGCTAGTACAAGGGTCTTAAAGCCCATGCCCACAGTAACACACCTAATCCAACAAAGCCACACCTCCTCTAATAAGGTCATACCACCAAATAGTACCATTCCCTGGATCATACATATTCAAACCACCACACTAAGAAAATGGATAAATAGTAAATAAAGCAATATAATTTTGTTAAGGTCTACTCTCTATTGTAAAACAAATTGCAAACTTTGAAAAGTTTAAAGCAAGAGAGATGATAAATTATATTAGAATCACTAAAAGATCAATATAGCTAATAATATACACAGTTGATCAAAATTTCCTTGACTGTATGTACACGAGACTTGCCTAAGATCAAGTCAGTCAAAACTTCAACACGGTGAACATTGGTGGCTTCTAGGGAAGGAAAGCTCAGCTATCTTCAGAGACGCAGGCCTAGAAGGTTGACCTTGTTTCAGTAAATGGCCCTACAGTTACGCTCACACACATACTGGCAACATCAAGTGGACATAACAGTTAAGGGAAAGGGAGAACATCAAGTTGGGAGGAAGTCCTGGTATTGATGGTTGGGGAAATAAAGGAAATGAGCTGAACAACAGTGGTAAAGATGAAAAGAAGTAGATGGATTTAAAAAATATTTAGGAAGTAGAAGTTAACAGGCCTTGATAAAATATTGAATATACAAAAAGGTAGGAGAGTAGCTCAATCCTGGAATACAATCAGGCTTCTGGTTTACATAATGACACAAATGCTGCCATTCACTAGGCAAATATATAGTGAGCCAAAAAATATAGGGTTGTTTTTTGTACAACATGTATTTGAAGTGCCTTTTACCAAGAGATGAAGCTACCTATCTGCCCAGGACTCAGAGGTCTGCGTGGAGATGGGTATTTAAAAGTTCTAGATAGATAGATAGACAGACAGACAGTCAGACTGACAGACAGACAGACAGAAGCAGGAACATGAGGAGGTTATCTAAGAAAAAGAAGATAGAATATAAAGGAAAGGACCCATGGAAAACCTTCGAGGAGCCCTTACTACCAGTGACAGTACATTTTAAACTTGCAAAGGAGAAAAAGTAGCTAACGATTACAAAATACATAAATTAAGACTCTTCTTTAAATTTTAGTTCACAATAAACATGGCTACAACGGCAAGTCCTGTTTTAGTTCTTACGGTTGGGCATACTTACGTAAAGTACTCATCAGAAGGGTACTGTTGTCATGGAGACGATGACAAGTAGCAACAGCCTCTGAAGTCCTGTACTGTGGCCCAGCAGACACGCTAGGGTGCTCTGAGCTGTATTTCCTTGGAGCCGAAGGAGAGGGTTGGTCATCATCTGCAGAATCACTAGGACTATCCTCACTACTTGAAGATGAAGAACTTTTGGAATCTGATGAACTATCACAACTACTCATCTGGTCCATAAGACTAGCTTCTGCTTTCAGTTCTGAAAATAGAAATAATAAGGTCAAGTAGATATCAAGAAGAAACACGACAACATAAATGCATTAGATTTTAAGATGAGGAATAAATAAAACTAAAACACAGATTCCAGCATCTAAACCATTTATTTTAGAAATTCCTGTAGTGCACTGTCCAAGAAACTTTCTAAACATCCAGCCTGTGGCTGTTGCCCTCGGTTACCCCCAGAGGAGGAAGGTAGATAGATCCCTATCACTAAAGACACCATGTACTTCAATAACAGGGTGCAGAGACCTTATTGCTGGAACAGACCCATACACCCTTTCCTCGAGGATTACCTTTCACGGAACCAGAAGGTGACATTTGGAAGCTTCAATGGAGAGAGGCAACCAACTGTCTCACCCAGCTAGCATGTCCATGGACCCCATCGATTGGCACAATAATACAGCAGAGTAGTAGTGGTACACACACCTTGGTGGTAACCAGCAGACTTATGACTCACACAGCCAGAAAGACTATACTAGGTACCAGGAACTTAGGTAACTTCTCAGTGCTAGTGAAGTCATGGTTATTAGGGGAGAATCTACAACCACTAATTTACTAAAAGACCAGCATAATCCCTAATAATAACACTCTATGAACATTTGTCCTTACATCCACAGATAAGTGTAGTCTTCACCCCTCATCCAGGAAACTTCTTTTTGCAATAGACAGAGAGCAAAACAGAAAACCACAACCAATCAAAATTTCAAGTTGTGGAGCCCAGTCCCAACAGAAACACCTCCAAAACATATCTGCACCTAAGGCTCAGGGAACATCTGGGAGGAGGGCATGGAAAGACCGTACGACTCCCAGATCTTACAATGTTAAAAACAGATCAGGAGGTTGGCTGTGAGATTGTGTCTCCTACTGACATCAGAAGCTATACCCACAGAGTCTATTGCCCGTGTTACCCGAATAAGGATGACACAAATGAACATACCAAACCGAATAGCGAAAAACCTATGAAGCCTCAACTCTACACAAAGAACTATTAACCAACTGAGGGAAGCTGAGAACAAGAGAAATAGCCTTCCCCAGGGAAGAGCACACCAATTGGCTGTCCAGTGCTAAATGATCAGCCCTGAAAACATGCAGAAACACACACACACACACACACACACACAAGCACACAGCAATATATGGACTAAACAGGCTATATTTGGTAATATATATGTATCCACATGTAAATATATGCATGCAATAGCAATTAGTGAAAAAAAGAGGCCATGAACTTAGAAAGAGAAGGGTATATAGGTGTGTTTGCAGGTAGAAAAGGAAAGCGAGATATGTTTTAATTAAATTATAATCTCAAAAATTAAAAAAAAGTAAAAACCCCTCCTTTGGCACCAAGCTGTATTTTAATAATGGGATTATGAGACTAAAAGCGTAGGTAACCAGTTGGGTATGGCATCATAATTTGGAATCCTAGCATTTAGGAGGCTGAGGCTGGAAAATACCAAGTTCAAAGAGCTATACAGTGAGACTTTTCCTCAAAAAGAGGGAGAAGCTCAGCTATTAAGAGCACTAGCTGTTCTTCCAGAGAGTGAGTCCCAGCAGCCACATGATGGATCACAACCATCCATGGTTGTGATTGGTTCACAACATCCATGACCCAGAGGATATGATGCCCTCTTCTGGCCTCCATGGGTACTGCATGTATGTGGTTCACTATATATATATATATATATATATATATATATATATATATATATATAT
>NC_034601.1:31787836-31802079 GCF_900095145.1 Mus pahari
TGTGTGTGTGTGTGTGTGTGTGTGTGTGTGTGTGTGTGTGTAGGCAATATACTCATTGGCATAATAAGTAAAGTCTCAAAACCAGGGCACAAACAATACCTAAGTTTAACTTGATATGTACAACAAATGTATAATAAATAATGAAAAGTTTAAAAGTATAAAAATACAAAATGCATTATTAGTTTTTTCCTGAGTCCTTAATATGCACGGTGCAGTGTCGTACCTATGAACTTCATTCTTTTTCCAGCTGGTCTAGAGGAAGCTTTGATGAGGTTTCCTTACACAGGTTTTCACCCTTATTTTTTAAAGGGTATTTAAAATATTCCAGTATTTTTGAAAAGCCAATTTCCATTATAACTTTGGTTGTGAATATTTTTAGGACAAAAAGGATAATAATGTTGGTGTCTTCTAGTGTTCTTAAAGTTCTTTTTAAGACACACAGAATTTATGGTGGGAAGATCAACCTCATTCTTCAAATAAGTGATTTGAAGCAGAGAAACCAAAGGACCACGATTTTGGGGTAGAACTAAGTTTGCTGATTTTTCAGATCATTATTTTTCTAGCATTTTATAAAAAAATCAAATAGTGAACAAGTTTTAGCCTAAAAGTGCATAAAATACTTAGTCAATACACTGTTAAATAGTGTCTTGCCAGGGTAGCAGCATGTTAAGTTAGCTGATAATGTCTGAGCCCTGCATACTCTCTAGACTCACTGGCTTGCCACTCCCACGGTAAGTCCTTTGCATCAGCTCTTTACTTTGCCTGGGTTAGACATCATCCAAGTCCTTTTGTTGTTGACGTTGTAGTGCGATTTGTGCTTAATAATGAATTAATCATACTGGTAAAGTGCACACCTAGATATGTTTCGGCATAAATTACCCTGTGTATCTGTCACTGAGAAAGACCCATCCCCATAAATGCTCTGTTATGCTTTTCCTCCAGTCTTTGGCCACCATTTTGAATTCTTTTTTCTTTTTTCCAATTTTTATTAGGTATTTACTTCATTTACATTTCAAATGTTATCCCCAAAGTCCCCTATGCCCTTCCCCCACCCCTGCTCCCCTACCCACCCACTCCCACTTCTTGGCCCTGGTGTTCCCCTGTACTGGGGCATATAAAGTTTGCAAGACCATTTTGACTTCTTACCAAAGTTTTTGTCTTTGAACTTCATATAAATGAACTTCATATAAATGCTGTTACTCACAGGTGCTATTTTATGCATACCTGTTTATATATTCATTCATATTCTTAATGACTCTGTATCTCATTCTGCTTAATTGCTATGATACCCATTATATAAATACAACACACATTGGTTATCAACTTTATTTTATAGATACTCTGGTTGGTTTCCATTTTTAGTAGTAACAAATTTGGGATAACAAATAAGGCTGTTCTTAGACCCTACAGTAAATGTTCTTATGACATATGTATTCATTTTTCTTGAGTAGAAAAATATGTGTTTAGGTTCATTAAAACCTATCAACTTTCAAAATGACCTATAATTCTAGTTTTTTTTTTTTTTTTAAGATTTATTTATTTATTTATTTATTATATGTAAGTACACTGTAGCTGTCTTCAGACACTTCAGAAGAGGGCGTCAGATCTCCTTATGGATGGTTGTGAGCCACCATGTGGTTGCTGGGATTTGAACTCAGGACCTTCGGAAGAGCAGTTGGGTGCTCTTACCCACTGAGCCATCTCTCCAGCCCAATTCTAGTTTTTTAATAAGCAATGATCCAAAACAATTTTCATATATTCATTAGCAATTTGAATTTCTTCTTTTGTTAAGCATCTGCTCAAATAATTTTTTTTTGTATTTGGTTGTTTTTTCTCACTGATTTGTACACATCCTTTATACTAGCTTTTGCTATGAGTCCTTTGTCATATATTAATATTTCCTCCAAATCTGTGTAGCTAGGGTATAGTGCTTTTTGATGTACCACTTAGTCTCTGAAAGGTTGGTTCCTTCTCATATTGGTTTAAGGGTAACCCTCTGAGGATTTATTTCTTTCAAGCTTCCATTACCTGTTTTGTTTTCTTTGAGACACTTACTTCTGAAAGTCATTTGAATATATATTTAACCTTCTACTTCTTTCCTTCTCTTCCTCCTTCTTTTCCTCCTCCTCCTCCTTCTCTTTTTCTTCCTCCTCTTTTTCTTTCTCCTCCTTCATTGACATGGCCAAATATAAGCAATGTGAGAAGAGAAATTCTGTCTTAATCACATTGTACTATTATTTTTGTATAATGTTGAATTTGTTAATATTTCTTTAAAACTTTTTAAATTTTAACCTTAGGGAACACCCTAGTTTATATTTTTATTTTTCTTATGCATATTAATTCAGTTTGTGTAAAGTAATTTCATTCTAAAAACATGAGCTTATCAATGTTTTATGTTGGTCACCTTTCCATTACTTTAAAATATATTTGAGGTTTCAATTTATAAAACGATAAGGTTTATTTTCCTCTCAGTGTTAGAGGTCTTAGTCCACAATTAGGCAGACCCATTGTGTTTATGCATCTGATTGAGGTGCCTGATGGAAACGAGAAGGAACACATAAATGAACCAAACACGGGCAGGAACTCAAGACAGAAAGAGGAAGGTGCCAAAAAGGCAATACACCTTTCTAGAGCACACAACACCAGGCAACAGCTCTTGGTAAAATTACTTCTCTCTTGGATACCTCCATACATGTACTGAGCACATCTTGTTCACATTCTTCCCTCCAACCATTCTTCCACTCTCAGCACACACCTGCTTTCCTGTCATGAAGTCCCCACCCCACTCTCATGTCTTTTGGGTTTTGTTTTTGCTTTGTGACCCACCGGGGCTTACTAGATCCACTCTCATGGCATGAAGCTACCCACTTGAAGATGAGCAACTCATCAATGACAGTCACTGAAGACAATGACCTTCCTCATTCATGACCGAACGCTTATTGTATATCTGTCTGTGCATGCCCTTGTAGGCAGCTACAGCTGTTGTGAGGTCATGAGCGCCACAGACAGCATGTCACTACCCTATAGCATGCCGTCTTCCCTATCCCTACTGTTTGGCTCTTACATTCTTTCCCTTCTTCCTTGATGCTCCCTGACATAGGTGTAATATTCTTCTATAACTTTTTAATGGCTACTGGATCCATAGTGAATACATTACACTACTGATTATAGACATGTTCATTACATTCCCAATATTAATGTTTCATGTCTTTTCATTATTTTGTTTTGTTTTGTTTTGAAGTTTTAATTTATTTAATTTTTATCTGCATGTACAGCTGCATACCAGAAGGGGGAATCAGATTTCATTATGAGATGGTTGTGAGCCATCATGTGGTTGCTGAGAATTGAACTCAGGACCACTGGAAGGGCAGCCAGTGCTCTTAACTGAGCCATCTCTCCAGCCCTCATTTTTGTTTTTTAATAGAGGTTTATCAATTGTGTATATGTATTGATAAACTCTTTGTTTCACTGACATTCTCTACTGCTTTCAATTTCATTTATTTTTATTATTTCTTTCTTTTTGTCTCTTTTGGTTTATTGTTTTCTTTTCTTTTGGTTTATTATTTGTTTGTTTATTTATTTATTTGGTTTATTGTTTTATTTTTCTGGGCATTGGAACTTCAGTTTGACACCTTTCTCCTTCTCTAATTCAAGCATTCAGAGTCACAGATCCCCGCCTTGCCATGGCTTTGGATGCATATTCTCTTTCTGTATTTAGTACCCTGTACTTCTAATTTCCTTTTATTCTTTCTTTTTTCTTTAACCCATAGGCCATTTAAAAGTATGTAAATTTCCAAGTGTTTAAAGATTTGTTTATTGTTGCCTGCTATTGACTTTTAGTGTGTTTTGTTATGGTCAGAGTACAGGGTTTTTATGGTTTTGTTTTAGATAAATGAATCAAGATTTTTCTTATAGCTCACAGCATGGTTTATGTTGTTGAGTGCTCATTCAGTAGACACTTACAGAAAAAAGGTTCATTTCTTTGTTGTATTTAATTGACATGTGGTGTGCGTGCATGTGTGCATGCGTGTGTGTGTGTGTGTGTGCACGTGCATGTGTGCATGCGTGCATGCGTGTGCGTGTGTGTGTGTGTGTGTGTGTGTGTGTGTTGCCTGTTACCCAGAGCACACTGAGGAAGTAAGTCACTAAGGATTGTCGAGTTTTATATTTCTGTTTTCATATCAGTTTTATCTCATAAGTTTGCAGTTCCATCACTAGACACATTGTCTTCCTGCTAAATGAACCCTTTAGTTATTATTAATGTACTTTTGTGCTAATTTGTTTTGTTTCTAATATTAATACAACCGCAAGTGCTTTAAATGCTTACATAGTGTATTCTTCTATCCTTTCACTTGAAAGCTGCTGATTTCATTAATTTCTTATAAACAACACACAGTTGTTTTTTTTTTTCTCTTTTTTTTGCAATCTCCATTTCAACTAACTCACATTTACACGAATCACCGGTTCACTAAGGCTTACCTGGGTCATGTAATATTTACGTTATGCTTATTTACTGTGCATTTGATTCCTCTGTTTCACTTTCCTTTCATTTCTGTGGGATATCCAAATCTTCTTCAAAGTTCTGTCTTCCTTCCTTCCTTCCTTCCTTCCTTCCTTCCTTCCTTCCTTCCTTCCTCCTGCCTTCCTTTCTTCCTTCCTTCCTTCCTTCCTTCCTTCCTTCCTTCCTTCCTTCCTTCCTTCCTTCCTTCCTTCTATTCTTCCTTTCTCTCATGTGTTTTAGGTGTCACTTTACATATATGATGGTATACTAGCATGTATATCTTGCCATGATTCACTGTTACAAGATATGAAAATGACTTACTTTAGATGCCTTTTCTTCTCAACTTTTAAATATTATTGTCTTAAGTATCAGTATTAACCAAAAGGTTAGTTTTTGCTTTGATTGCCACATATGATTTGGGAATGTCATGAGGACAATCATATTCTATTGAACATTATCTTTCTGTTGTTCTTATCCCTAACTGATGTTACCAAATTCCTTCTTGTTATCATTTCTTTTATGATTACTTCAATTTCTATAGCAAATATATCAGAGAGGCCCCCTAGTAACAAGTACTTTCAGTGTTCATTTCTGTGGAAGTCTATTTCCCCTTTATTACTTGAGACTAATTTTGGCGAACATAGAGTTCATGACTTTCAGCATTAAGCAGTGTAGAGTCATTTCTGAGTTTCCAATAAGACATAAGATATTACCTACATGGTGCTCCTCTGGGTAATATGGCATAGCTCGCTTGCCTTCTGAACTTTTCTCTCTGTCCTTAGTTTTCAGATGTTTAATTTATGTGTCTTAGCATGCATTTCTTTGGGTTTTTCCTGTTTTGGATTGGTTCGATTTCTTGAATCTACGGGTTCATGTTAATCAACCTGGGATTGTTTTCAGGGATTACTTTTTCCAATTTTTTTTCAGTCCCTTTTTCTTTGTCCTCTGAGTGTTCAGTTGCCTGACCTCTTGGAACTTTTGTCAGTTTGCAACAAATCCTTGGGGGCCTATTCCCTTTGCTTAAGTACACTTTCTGTTTCAAGTGAATGCTCTTGGTTTATTTATTCTCTAGTAAGTGAGCCTGCCCAGTGGATTCATGCTGTTATTTTGTTAGTTTTATAATTTCTATTTGAACCTTGTTTAAATTTTTTTAATTCTACTTTTCACTTGCTTCAAGAAATTTTATAATTGAATCATTTTGTGAAAGCTATTTTAAGACCATCATCAGATAATTCTAACATCTATTCTCTCTGGGAATTACTACAGACATTTCTCATTCAAGTTGTGGTTTTCCTGATTTACAGTATAATATGTAACTTCCTAGTATATCTTACTTTTAGTGTGTATTCTAGAGGACAACTGACTTAAATATTTTAGTTTAGCAGGCAGTCCTGGTACAGGTTTAACATGCAGATACTTGTCTGTTTCTGTGACAAATGACACTCTAATTCCAGACCTTTTTCAGATCTGTTGTGGTTTTCTTGGTAAATCTCCAGCAACTAGAGTTCCCACTGGTAGACTTGACAAAGGAGCTTTACTACCATTGAAGCCTAGCTCCTGAGAAAAGGAAGTCCGTGGCCTAATACAACAAAGACTGCTTCCAGGGTTGTTTTTGTGTGTGTGTGTGTGTGTGTGTGTGTGTGTGTGTGTGTGTATGTGTGTTCCCATGAAGGGAAAGAAAGTGAAAAGTGCTTCCCAGCAAGGTGCTTGTTATGGCGGGTGTCCCTTGCTAGTGTCACCCAGTCTCAAGGTGCCTTTCAACTGCAGAGAAAACTTTGAAGGCAGGGAGGCTGTCTGGGAGATGGAGAGGGAATGAGCATTTGTCACTGTGATGTTACAAGCACATGCCTTCTGCCCATGCATTTCCCAATGGAGGGATGGAGAAGAACAATCTCAGCCCAAGCCCAGAGGAGCAAGCGCTTGCATAGCATTATTCCTTTTGCTGGCACACTCAGCTTCCTGGTGCCTCTGAGTGATATGGGGAATTTTCGGCCCTATCTAATTTCTTAAATTCAAATTTACAGATAACTCGAAGACTGCAAAAACGGATGCACAGAATTTCTAGTGTAATTTCTGGATATAAATTGAGACGATGATTCAACCATCAGAGAGTAGTCAGTTACATGGCTGGAAAGGTGGCCCAGCAGTTAAGAGCAGGCTTTTACAGAGGACCCAAGTTTAGTTCCCCACACCCATGTCAGGTGACTCACAGCCACCTGTGACTCGAGGTTCAAAGGATCCCATGTCCTCTTCTGGCATCTGCAGGCACCTGCACACATGTGATCAAACATGTATTCCCACACACATACACATACACATAATTTGTAAATTACTTCTTTAAAAATAGAAGTTAGTAGTACTATAGGGTCAATAAAACATTCGCTAGAATATAGTCTAAGGATGCTATATGAACACTTCCAGGTAGATAATGTTCTTTTGCATACAAGTTTAAAATAAGAAAACTATTCTGGGTTCAGGTAAGCTGAGTCTCCACCTTTTCTGAGGTATGATGTCAAAACCCTGATTTAATTAAGGTCTGAAACAGAAGTGCCACATGAAGAACCTCATACCTCTACTACAGACCACTATTGAGGACACAATTACTTTCCAGAACTGTTTCACACAATGAATTGCTTTTAGTGTCTAGTAGCAAGGAATAGAATGGTTCTTGGGCACCTTTCTTAACATACTGTATATTAAGGTAATATAAAATATGCAACTTGTATCTTTATTCTTGTTTTGCTGTCCAGTAAGTCCAAAGCTAAATTCCATTTTAATTTTAATAACTAGCAAATGTACTTTAAAATTTCCCTTTAATCTCTTAATTTTCTAACTATATACATGTACTGGAGTGATACCATGATACTATTTTGGAAGTAGTCATAAGATAAAATAAAATTCGAGATCTGGAGTCTTGTTGATGTTCAATTATTGTAACATCAATATCCTAAGTGTAGCTAGAAAAGAAAAAAAAGCTTTAAGTTCCTTCCTCTTGAACATCCTGTACCTCCCCAGAAATGCCCTTCTGCAAGAAGGGACACAGCAATACAAAGAAACTTCCTCCTGTTTCTGTTGATTTGGAGGTGCCTTAGCCATCTGCAACTGACTATAAACAATAAATTTTACAGGAAGATGCTATAAAGAACTGATGAAACACTTTTTTTTTCTCCTAAATGATAACAAAAAATGATGTGACATGGATATACCTATATAAATATGCTAATTTACATGTTATATCATTATCCCAGAGAAGTACACACTCATAAAATATATTATGTCCTCACTTAGTCCCACTTAATTAACACTTAATACTTAATATTACTTGCCTTTATAACCTGACATTACATACACTTAGATTTTACCTCTTTCAATATCATCCATTAGAGACGTTGGAGACATCTTATCTTCTGATGGAGAACGCTGTACAAGGCTGGAAGTCCTAGGCAGATTCCACATTTGCTGTTGCTGTTGTTCTAGTCTGTACTGGATTTTGCTACTCCCTTCAACGCTGCAAACAAGAATATCAAATATCAAAAAAGGTAA
Organism: Mus pahari; assembly: GCF_900095145.1. Taxonomy (NCBI): domain Eukaryota; kingdom Metazoa; phylum Chordata; class Mammalia; order Rodentia; family Muridae; genus Mus; species Mus pahari. Next base: position 31,795,881 of record NC_034601.1, read on the forward strand.
GCTAGAAATGTCACACATTCAACTTACTGAGTTACTGAACTTTATCACTTGTTCTTTAGAAACCTCTCCAATGACATTTAAGGATTTAAATGTTAATCCATTTAACAAATATGTATCGAGTTCCTCCTATATGTGTGGAGCACACACCGGTCCAGGGAGGGATGCGATGTACAATGGCAAAACAAGGCAGCCGCTCAAAGGAGCAGACGATATTCTTATAAATGACTACAATAAGGAGAAAATATATGTGCAAATTAAACTAAATCACTTCCACATTTCCCACTCATAATTTTAAAACAGGCACATAAGCAAAGGAAGAGAACACTTGAGAAATTATGGTTGAGGCCCACTTTTCCCGCTTCCTGTGATCAACTACTTCCGGCTCCTCCTTCCTGAAGTTTTTAGGCCCTCATTTTCTCTCATTCATTTATACTCACAAAAATCTTGGTTTACCCATTTTCTAGTTTTCCACATTGTTTCTTTTTATCCAGTTTCTTTGCTAATGTTTCAGACCAGAAGGGCAAACATGCCAATCCCTAGTTGGAAAGATCTTAATATGTAACTACTGACAGCAAGGAAATGTCCTTGCTGGTTCTCAGTTAATATTCAAGGCATTAACCCCCAACCTACCATTACAACCTAAACTCTAATCCACTACCATCATCCCCCACTTTCCAACTCTTACACATGGGCGCAGAGACAAATACCTGCTCTGTTTAAAGAGTCTTATTCACCAGACCTGAAAGGATCAGCTATATTTCTGCCTTCGCACTTGCTTTATATATTCTCAGAAAGGATACTTTCTGGTCAGTTTAAGGGAACTGGGGCAGCAGAGACATTAGCAAATAGAGGTTCTCAGGTTTCTTCTCTCAGTTGAAGTTGGCTTTGGGAATAGCTACTTTGTAAAACATGTTTTTGTTAGTGTATATTAGCTGCACAGGATAATGAGCTTCATCATGGCATTTCATACATGTATAATGTGCTTCGATAATATCCTCCCTTCAATTCCCCTCCATTGCTCTCTCCAATTACAGCAACTTCTGTTTTAAACACACATTTTAGGTAATTCTTAGGATTTTAGCTTGCTTTGAAGTAACACTTTTCTTTTTTAAAAATTTATTTTTTAGCCAGGCGGTGGTGGCGCACGCCTTTAATCCCAGCACTTGGGAGGCAGAGCCAGATGGATTTCTGAGTTCAAGGCCAGCCTGGTCTACAAAGTGAGTTCCAGGACAGTCAGGGCTATACAGAGAAACCCTGTCTCGAAAAACAAAAACAATATTTTTTATTAGATTTATTTATTTCACATTATGTGTATTTTGTCTGCATTTCTGTATTCTGTACCACATGAGTGCTTGATACTTATGGAGGTCAGAAGAAGGCCTTGGAGCTCCTGGATTTGGAGTTACAGATGGTTGTGAGTGACCATGTTGGTGTTGAGAATTGAGCCTGGGTCCACTGTAAGAGGAACAAGTGCTCTTAACCACTAAGCCATCTCTCCAGCCCCAGAAGTAACATTTTCAACAAAGTTTTTCTAGAGACTTTTATCAACCATGACTCCCTCCCTTCAATTCTTACAGCAATTTTTATTTCTACTGTTTGTTTAGCTCTTAGAGCAGTGCTCTTATCTAGTCTAAAATGTACTATTTATATCTACTAAGGATTTAAGATGGATATACTGATTTTTAAATTAAGTGGACTGTTAGTATGATTAAAACGTATAAAGTATAGAAGTTTTAAGGTTAGTCTTTATTTAGCAAACTTTCCTTTCTCTAGTGACTTCCATATCCTAAGTACTCAATTTACTAATAAAGGTAAGTTATTTTGGATAGTGGATAATGTTTCTGCTCAGCTTAATGATATGAAAATATCTACAATAGTATAAAAGGTATACTACTTACATATCTGGAAATCATTTCAACATCACAAGGCAGTGTGCTAAGATCTTTTCACTAAGAATTACTACTAAATTTAAACTTTAAAAGATTTAAAGAAACTTTAAAAATGTTACCTTATTTTGTTCATCTGTTTGTTGATGTGTATAGATCTGGGTGTGGCGCATGTACATATGAAGTGCATTAGTCAGGTATGCTGCTCTATCACTTTCCACTTAGTCTTTTGAGGCGGGGTCTCTCTTTGATCCAGGAGCTTCCACNTTTTGGCTAAGCTGGAGGCCAGCAAGCGCATCATCCTCCTGGTTCAAATAGCTGCNGCGCTGAGGCGCTGAGTTCTCAGACACTTACAGGGTGTCTGGCTTGTCACGTGGGTAGTNTGATCTGAACTATAATCCTCATGCTTACATAGTAAGTTCTCTTTACAGCTGAGCCATCTTTGTAGCCCCAATTAAAAGACTTTTTAAAGAACACATCTATTAATCCATTCGTTCTTTTTCCTTAGAAATGTATATGTTGGTAAAATAATTTCTTTCAGTGCACCACCTACCGTGTTTTTTTCACAGTGATGTTGCTGCTGAGCTTCTCTAGGCGACATTCCCCAGTGTCATGGTTAATAATCAAGACGCATTCTTTTAAGTAAGGTCTCTTGGAACCTTTGAAAACTGTGACTGGTGGAGTTGAACCCTGTTTAAGAAGTTATCATCATTACTTGAAATATCATAGTGATTCAATTGAAATGGGCATTGAGTTCTTTTTGTACTTTTTNAAAAAAATCTGTGTTNTATATCAAGTCACTTATAACTGATTTAAACTTATTACCCTAAAACCAACAAATGTGGCTTTAAAATAAAAGTACAAAGACAAAGATCAACCCAGACCTGGCCTCTATTTCTAGCTGCTCAGGAGGCAGAGTCAGGAGGGTCCCACGTTCATACCCTGTCTGGATTACAGAATGAGTACAAAGCCAATGAGGAAACTTAGTGGGAGCCTATCTCAAGATAAACACTGAAAAAAGGGCTGTGGATTCAGTTTAGTGGTACAGCAGTTGGCTAGCATGTATGAAACTTTAGGTCCAAGTACACGTGCATACACACACACACACACACATACACACACACACACGCTGAGATCTCAAACCTGCTATCACTGAAGAAAGGAAAAGTAATTACCCTGAAATAGTTAGACTTGTTCACTTTCACTAAGCAACTTGGATTCAATCTAATCTAATCTAATCTAAAAATATATTTACAGGAAAGGAAACAGGAACTTTGAATCATATTCTCATTTTGAGATGATCAAGAAATTATCAATAAAGACCAAATTTTATTAATTCTCTTGTGTGACAACAACATGCACTTTATTAAAATTTGAAGAATTCTTTCTCGTCAATGCATACTGACGGGTGTGGTGGCACATGCCTTTAATCCCAGCACTTGGGAGGCAGAGGCAGGCGAATTTCTGAGTTCAAAGCCAGCCTGTTGACCAGTGAGTTCCAGGACAGCCAGGGCTACACAGAGAAACCCTGTCTCAAACAAACAAACAAAAAGAAGTGAGTTAAACTTTAGAATTTTTCTTTAAAATGTACCAGAAGGGAGTGGTAAGAGAAAAATTACTCAGTAACAGTTTTCTATTGTGTCATTCTTAACAAAAGGGTAAAGAGAGCTTGAGGAGATGGCTCATTTAGTAAATGTTTGCCACACAAGCTTGAGGACCCGAGTTCAATTCCTACCTAGCACCCACATAAAAAGAGTGCACAGTGGTACATACTCAACAATCTTATCACTCGAGACAAGACAGGTAGGTCTCTGGACTTTACTGGCCAGTTACCCCTGCCTAGTCTGTTTATCTAAAAAAGTAAGGTGAATGGCACCTAAAAAATGGAGTGTGAAAATGTCCTCTCTCTCTCTCTCTCTCTCTCTCTCTCTCTCTCTCTCTCTCTCTCTCTCTCTCTCTCTCNGAATGGCACCTAAAAAATGGAGTGTGAAAATGTCCTCTCTCTCTCTCTCTCTCTCTCTCTCTCTCTCTCTCTCTCTCTCTCTCTCTCTCATTCTTTAAATTTCCTTATTTTTGTCACTGCCACCTCCAAACATGAAGACATTTTATATTCTTATTCTTAGTCTTGCATGTATAATTCCTAAACATAGTTCACCTGGTCACAGCTCACAAGTTCTCACAGTCTCTGTATTTTAAGGAAGTTTAAGAAGTTTATAAACGGGCTGGTGAGATGGCTCAATGGGTAAGAACACCCGACTGTTCTTCCGAAGGTTCAGAGTTCAAATCCCAGCAACCACATGGTGGCTCATAACCATCCGCAACAAGATCTGACTCCCTCTTCTGGAGTGTCTGAAGATAGCTGCAGTGTACTTACATATAATAAATAAATAAAAATTTAAAAAAAAAAAGAAGTTTATAAACTTTCTTCTTTATAAAACTGAACAACATTTCTAATCTTTAAAAAAAACTTATTTTACTTTATGTGTAAGGGTGTTTTGCCTATATGCATGTCTGTGCACCATGTGTATACCCAGTGTCCAGAGGTTGGAAGAGGGCATCAGATCTCCTGGAACTGGAGTTATAGACAGTGAGCTGCTATGTAGGTGCTGGGAATTAAACCTGGTTCCTCTGAAAGAGAAGCCAGTGCTCCTAACTGCTGAACCATCTCTCCAGCCACACCATTCCTAATCTTGAACATTTAATTTCTGCTCATTTTCTTAAAGTTCCAAGTAATTGTAAGTATATGAATTATCTTTGCCTAAAAATAACTACCGAATACTTCCCATATCTCCATATTCACTATTATCCATCTTGGGGACTCAATCGACATTTCACCTAGATTACTGACATCACTTTCTCTATTCTCTTTCCACTTTTGTTACTAATTGTGTTAACAGGCAAATCAAACTTTATGTACTCAGGATAAGATTCATATTCTACAAACCTATACATAGGGTCCTTTATGACTTTTTAATTTCTTCTCCAACACTCTAAATCAGAACAATGCATACCTGGTTTGTATGTGTGAATGTTTGTACCTTGAATATCTGTCAAAGGTCTACACATTAAAGTCTTGTCATTTACTGAAGTGATACTATCAGGAGATTGTGGACACTTAAAACAGTGGAGTCTGGTGACAGTCTTCTGGTTATTAGGGCTAAACCCCTCAGGCTTGTGCTGGAAGTCCAAGGCCTCTTACTCTCTTATTTATATATTTATCTATTACAATGAAGTAAGATTTTTTTTCTGCTGATGTATTCCCAGTGTGATGTGCAATAGATCAACTTGATCATGAACGGAAACTTCTAAAACCATGGTCCCAAATTACCCTGTCTCTTTACAAGCTGATTATCTCAGGGGTTTCTTATATTAATGGAAAGCTAACTTACTTAAGCAATAGGTATCAAGAAGTGGGGTCATTGCTATGACTACAGTTGACAATGTGGCAATACCAACAGAAAAATGAGATAGGAAAGATGCTGTTGGGTGAGGTTTGAGATAGAAATAGGATTCTGTTGGGAATTGAACCTGAAGCCATCCTTGTTATAATACACATGATAAATACATGCCTACATTTTTTTGTCAATTCCCTGAGAATTTGCTGGAAGCTGAGCTTAAAGGCAAGTTTATTAATGGAGGAAGTTTCAAGGCAGCAAATACAAGGATTACACCATGGATATTTCTGGCTGCTTTTAGAGAGATTTATATGAGGAAAAAAATAATGGAATATAAAGATTTGGAAAGCCTGCAGTTTTGCTAGAAACAGAGCATTAAGAAAGAGCCATTGCTAAAAAGATTAATGTTATTGGAAAGAAGTCAAATGCTTTGTACCTGATTAAAAGGAAAGACACCTTGGTGGCACCTCTGATATTTATGAGGTCATAGGCATTAAGGACTCAGTGATGTAAAGAATGCAAATTTGTTTCAAAGACTTCCCAGGGCACAGTCTTTTGACAAGAGATTTCCAGGGTACCCTGCTCACTTAGGACTTCTTAAATTGGTGAGGAACTCAGAGGCTGTGACACACTATAGCCTCATCTGTAGGATCTAGGCTTTGTCCACATGCAGAGTATAAAGGTTATGGGATCATGTAGGATTCCGGTGAGATTTCAAAGGCAAGTCTGAGGGAGCAAGTAGTGTCCTGGCAGGTCTGAGTCCCTGCAAGCAGCCCCTGACAGGATGAGACACAGAAAGAGCAGTGAGAGTAAAGCTGGAGCTGCAGTGGAGACCCAGGAGGGAAGAAGGCCAGAATGTGGAACACCTGCCTACCTGCCTGCCTGCCTGCCTGCCTGCCTACCTGCCTACCTGCCTAC
>NC_034601.1:31802209-31803286 GCF_900095145.1 Mus pahari
CTGCCTGCCTACCTGCCTACCTGCCTACCTGCCTACCTGCCTACCTGCCTACCTGCCTACCTGCCTGCCTGCCTACCTGCCTACCTGCCTACCTGCCTACCTGCCTACCTGCCTACCTGCCTACCTGCCTACCTGCCTACCTGCCTACCTGCCTACCTGCCTAGGGTATGATACCACAGTCAGCAGAGTCCAGATGTGTGGCCGTATGGGCTGCAGCCATCAAGGCTGTGGGGGATGGAGCTGCCTAAGCCCTTGGGATACACCTCCTACCATGGTGTGCCCTGGATGCCGAGCATGAAGATTTAGAATTTAACATATATCTCCTGGGACTTGATCTCATTCCTTTTTGCTGTCTCCCAGTTCTTTCATTTTTGGGGGATAAATATCTGTTTATTTTGCACCAGTGGAAACATGTAACTTTATTTTTTATTTTTTCAGACCTCACAACTGAATGTGTCTTGTGTCTCAGAGGCAACTCTGGACTTAGACTTTTGAACACTTTATAATCTGGGGACTCTTTGGGGTGCACTAAAGGCATTTAGCATTGAGAGGTAGATGTGAGCCTTGGGGGCCAGAATAGGATGCTTACAGTTGGATCTAAAATGTTCCTGAAAGGATCATGTGTTAAAGGTTTTTTGGTCCCTAGCTTGGTGTGACTGGGAGAGGAGGAACATTGAAGAGGTGGAGCCTTGAGGAAGGTTTTTAGTCACTGGACGATTCTGTAGACTGAGATTTGAGAATTCTGGTCTTGGCTATGATATGAAGTTCTATTTTTATTTTATTTTTTGCTATGACTAAAAGTAGAAAAAGAAACCCATAAGTTAAATCTTTTCTCTTTACAAAATGATTATCACAGGCATTTGTGGCATAGTAGAGATAATTGACTTAAAGTGGTCAGCCAAAAGGCATACTACAAAGGAAAATATGCAGTACGTGGGAAAACAGCTTGTTTGAGAAAGAAAAAGAGATCTGGTATCCAGCTTCTGTAGGTATCAGCACTCAAAGGCACTCTTCTTCCTCTTCTTCTTCTTCTTCTTCTTCTTCCTCTTCCTCTTCCTCTTCCTCTTCCTCTTCCTC
>NC_034601.1:31803516-31805138 GCF_900095145.1 Mus pahari
TTCTTCTTCTTCTCTCTCTCTCTCTCTCTCTCTCTCTCTCTCTCTCTCTCTCACACACACACACACACACACACGCACACACACTCTCTCACACACATGGTACACATACATAAAATAAGAAAAAATTAATATAAAAATATGGACTTGCTGGGGTCTAGAGAGATGGCTCAGTGGTTAAGAGCACTGACTGCTCTTCCAGAGGTCCTGAGTTCAATTCCCAGCAATCACATGGTGACTCACAACATCTGTATTGAGCTCTGATGCCCTAGTGTGATGTGTCTGAAGAGAGTGACAGTGTACTCACATACGTAAAATTAATTAATTAATTAGAAAGATATGGACTTGCTCACACTTCTCTATTTTAAAGAATTTTACATGTTTTAAAATCTCTGGACTGAAACAATGTTCTTGTTACAAACTAAAAGCCATTTTCATACTGAAACATGCTTTAAGACATGAGCTCAAAGACTCTTAAGCATGAACAAATGAATCAGAACCGAACTTCAGGATAAGAGAATGAAGCCATAGTAGTATTAGGCAAAGGAATTTAGTTATTTATGTTTAACTAATTTTAAATAGAAATGGGCCATATAAATGTATACTGTTAAACTAAAAGTATTGCGAGAAATTTAGCAGTAAAACGTTGCATTAACCAAACTTAGGTGTCTGGCCGTGGTGGTGGGGAAGGGCAGTGGGAAGAAGAAGGGAAGGATCCTAGGAAAGACAGAAATATATCCCTAACACCCTTCTTATATGATTCCATAATACCTGGAGAAACATAGCTTTCATAAATACTGAGAGTGAAAGGTTTGATTATGAATAACAGGAAGAGGGAAATAAACACAAAATAATAAGAATGGAAAGATAACTGATGTTTGACAATACTCATAGATAATATAAAAGGATAAATAAGCCAGGCTAGGAATGTAGCCTGCTTATTGACAGAGTACCTGCCCTACCATTTGCAAGGCCCTGGGTTCAACCCCAGAACCAATAAAAAAATAAATAAAAGTTAAGGAGGAGCAGGGTGATGCCTGAGTAGCTCTTCTGGTCATCTCTCCCCATAGACACACCAAGCTGAAAAGCTGTTCATATAATAAACTCGCTTCCAAGCATCAAAGGAAACAAAGTGAGAGCTCACCCTATCTGTTTTTAGTATAACAAAACAAAAGGACACACTGAGGCAAGCAAGAAGGAAAGCACTGCCAGAACCACCTGCACCCCAAATGTAAGCAGCCCCGCCCTGCACCCCAAATGTAAGCAGCCCTGCAGGGAGAAACACACCTCTAGCTTTGGGTAAGGAGAGAGTCCAGTCCTCAGACTTAAAAACCAACAGCAGGCCCATCCTAGTGAGCCACAGTGTTGAGCAAAGTCCCACGATCCCTACCACATGGCTGACACTGGGGCCTGAACCAGGGGGCCTGTGTTAGGTCAGGTAGCAGGTTGCTTCACCCACATATCTTACAAAGTCAGTTGACAGAAAGCAGAACTCTTTCCACTGGGGAGCAGAAACTAAAGATAGGAAAGGCTTTTTCAACAATGAATTTATGAAATTCTTGGGCAAATGGATGTATCTGGAGGATATCATCCTTAGTGAGGTAACCCAATCACAAAAGAAGTCA
>NC_034601.1:31805708-31835792 GCF_900095145.1 Mus pahari
AATAATAATAATAATAATAATAATAATAATAATAATAATAATAAAAAGAAAAAAAAAGGAAAGGCTTTTTCTCCGACCACAGTGCCTGACCCACCACAGTAAAAACTTCAGTAAAAACTGAAGGCCTTGAGCTCATAGACACTCCAGATTGACCCTAGCATCAGATGCAGACCTGTGTGTTGAAGGAATTGAACAGTTTTGAATGCATCTGTTCTATGCAGTGTTGACTTGGGCTAGAGTCATCTGCACCTAAGGTAGAGGATTCTACAGCTGCACTCCAGCTGACTAACACCCTTCATAGACTGTTTCTACCACCTAGCTCTGTCCTCCGGCAGCATAGATATCCAAGGCCTAAGCTCCTAGACAAGGCTATGAAACCTCAGATGTGGTTGAGATTTGTGCCCTAGTGGGACAGACATGTGTTTTGAGCTGCAGCAGCAGCAGCTCCACTGTGAACACCACCATACCTTGAGGCTGCATAGGTCCTTGTAGTTTTGTGACTCACATCATCTAGCTTAATAACACCAATGTGGGCGGCCTGTAGGCTGCCTTCCCAACCTCAAGCTGTAAAGCTTATTTCAAGCCTTTTTTTTCCTCAGTGGGAATAGGACATAATAGCAAGCATAAGGTTTTTTGTTGTTGTTGCTTGTTTTTGTTTTTGTATTGTTTTGCCCTGGAACTTAATGGTGGTGACACCTGACACAGGGTGTGTCCCATCCCTAGGCCTGTCTGTGAACAACCACAGTTCCAGGAAAAAAAGCATGCAGTCTGCTTCTATTGGACCTCACTTTTAGCCAATAGCAGCTAAGTCTGATCTAGTAGCTCTGGACCTCAAGGTTACTATAGTAAGCAGTCCACGGCATCATAGGCCTTGGTCCTAACAGAGAACTGTGCTGGTGGAGCATAGGCTCATAGCTGACTTGGCGGGACTGGTGTTCACAGGTATCACATAGAAACCTAGGTTCACTCCATCCACAGTGTCTCTAGAGTCAGGCAGAATCTTGTGTCCAATGACAGTTTACTGTATATGAGGCAATCAGGCCTACCCTGGACCCAGGAATACATTTGTAGGAACAGATAAGCCTTTCCTGTACTCTGCAATTTCTTTCTGAACAGAACACCAATGGGGTATTTAATATAAATCTGGGCTAAGACTGCCTTCTAGCATTGAAATAACACAACTCACCTACAACCAACTTCTGGAAAAATCTGGACTTGGGCACCATCTAGTGTTGAAATGCTGGGAGTGAACACAGGCTCAGAGAAAAGAGAAAACCTGTTTAGAATTTATGGAGGTGGATGAGGAGAGTCAAATTAGGAAATAAAATAGATAACAGATTGGTTAATGCCTTGATGATGTCACACACTACACACATCACCAGTTGGTATGAAACCATGTATATTTAAAACCCCCAAATAAAGTGCTGGAAGCTGACTAGGAGGGAACCAGTACAGGGAGTCCTCAGACGAGGAATTTAAAACAACTGTTTTAAAGACACTGAATAGTCTCACAACCTCAGTGGAAATGTAAAGAAATTGCTTAACAGTCTAACAGAAAAAGTTAAAACATATGGGAACTACTTTTGAAAATAGAAATTCTTGAGCTGAAGTTGACTCAGGAAAATTTAAAACTGCTATACAGGAGGTAACAATAACAGGATAGATTAAACAGAAGAAACAATAAGTATGCTTGAAAATAATTGCAATGTTCACAACTGACATAGATTACAGAAGGAATTTCAAAATCTTAATAGTCAAAACCAAACCCAATACCAATTAAAAAATGATTCAACAATTTAATAATTCAATAGATTCAAATAAACATTTAGCAAAAGAAGAAATACAAATAGCCAATAAGCACATGAAAACATGTTCAACATCGCTAACCCTATGAAAATTTTGTAAAATGTGATTATTGCAACTATATGGAAAACAGTTTAGAGATTCTACAAAAAATGAGCAATAAAAACAAAAAAATACCCTAGATAGATAGATAGATAGATAGATAGATAGATAGATAGATAGATAGATAGATTGATTTACTTTACAATCTAGCAATCCCAGTGCTAGATGGTAAGCCGAAATAACCACATTTTCTTCATTCCATATCTAGACTGTGACATTGTATTATTAGCAACAGAAAACAGACTGAGGACAGGAACTGTCCAGGGAATGTGTCACTATGAGAAGAACACCAGTCTCTGGCACAGGCTTAGTGAGGACAGCCAAAGACTCAGTTTTTGCTAACAGCTGAAATAAGGGGCCTGCAAGACATGGAACTGACACTGGGAAAGATGCTGCGCCTCAGAAGGCAGCACGTGAGGCTCTAAAGACAGTGGGGATGGGCACAAATAATACAGAGAAGGCAAGGACAATAGGAAGCAGTGAGGGGCACACTGGGAGGAGCTTCACCATCAGAGGTGACATGGGTCACTTGGGAAGAATCTGCCCTCTGAGAGCCTTCTAGACTCTAGAGTCTTCTTTTGAAATTTTTTATTTACTAATGTGTGTGTATCTGTGTGTGTATCATGTGTGTGGGGGGCATGCCATTGCACATCTATGGTCATTTCTGTCCTTTCCCTCTATGTGGGTCCCAAGGACTGAATCAGGTTGCCAGACTTGCATAGCAACCCCCCTGAGCCAGCCATCTCTTCTAGTAGTGTCTTCTAAGCCACTCCAAGACACTATGAAAACAACAAAAACTGCTTTTTAAAAAACTGCCAATATGCATAACATTATTATGTAGCTGTGGACTTTGTTCTGTTCTACATACTTTACTCATACACATCTATTTAACCTTTGTAACAACCTTATGAGACAATTATTATCTCTATATGAAAAAAAAAGAGGCGCAAAAGACTTTATAATTTTCCCAAGTTCACACCAAAAAGGGCAAAGAGAGATTTAAACATGGGAAGTCTGATTTTTAACTTCTCTGAAATGGAGATAAGGCTAGGTGTGCAAAAGAATCAAATAATCAAGTGTTTAGTTACCCCAATCCAACCTAACAGCCTCCATAGGTCCTCCACCTCTGAGGAATCTGTTGCTACTTGTCAACAACTTCCTTCTTGTTCTACTTCTAGAAACGAATAGGTGCAGAATAGTGGACAAGAGACTAAAGTACAGGAAACTAGGTAAGATGGAGAAGGAAACTTTGGGAGAAGCCAAGGAACTAATTTCAACCCCCTCTCTACATGAACTTCTGTAATTCCCCATTATACAGAAGACAAAGCATCAGTTCTCTAAGATGACCTATGGATCTGATTCCATCTTTACAAAGGCTTTTGTGTCTGTGTTACCTCATGCATGCTTTTCCTTAGCCTCTGGAAACACTCTTACTCTCAGCTCATCAGGAAAGACACTGCACTGTGAGGGAAGACAACTCTGCTCCAAGCCTCACAGTGGAGCAAGACTTTTATCTCTGGTACCCAGATTCTAACTCCCATGTCTCATTCCATCAGCATGTGTCAGAGCCATGGACGAAGATTTGGAATGACCATAGTAAGGTCCCATTTTCTCAAATGATCTGAGTTTAAATTGAATTTCTTTCAATAGAACATGGGTGACACATCTATTTGAGTGTGAACTTTATAATATTGTGATATGTTGGGCAAAGATTACTCATAAGTGAATAACCTGTATTTATATGTGCATGTACCCATGGTTACACGTATACAATAAAGCAGTGCTAAGTAGAAATAGCTGCCATTTCGGACCCAGAATACTCTTCCTTTATATCAAAATGGGACTTAAGAGCAAACTTTATAACTTGGTATCTCTTATTTCAGGGGTTGTTTCTTGGAATAAGAGGAAATCTGGGAGGGAATCTGGATTAGAAGAAATAAAATCTCACTCATACTTTTCTTCTCTGCATACCCCCTTCACCTACTTGGTTAAGTGAGCAGCTCTGTTTTGGTGGTATCTGTGGTTATCATCTTTAGCCTGTCTGATGTGTGTCTCCGCTGCTCTGCCATATCAGACACACAGTCATCACCCGTAAGTCTCACATGTTGAGTTATCTGTCCAGCAGTTTCCCAAAGGTTTAGTCCCATCCCACAGTTACGTCATTCCTGTCTTGGAACTGGCTCACCCACACCTGCATGTCATGATACAGAAGGCAGAAGACCTCACGGAGGAGTCTCTTCTTTCTCCCCCCGGAAAGAGAGAAATTGACATCTTCCCTTTCTTGGCAAAGCTAGAGAGAAGAGTTGGTATTCTTGGCTTTGTATGTTCTCAGATTTGTAGTGTTTTCTAAAGAGGATCTCAATTGTGTCTTCAAAGTTGTTTACTTATGGGGCTGGAAGGATAGCTCCTCAGTGAAGAGCACAAACTGTTCTCACAGGGGAGCAAAGTACAGTTCCTATCTCCCTTGTTGGGGGCTTCACAACTGCCTATGATTTCAGCTCCAATGGTTTCTTTTGACCTCCACTAATACCTCCATTTAAGTATATAAACACACACACACACACACACGTATACACTAATACACATAATTTTTAAATTAAATTAAATCTTTAAAAAATGTTATGTTAGTTCAACTTCATCTGCAGCATTATCAGAAGTCTCAGAAGGAACATTTTGTCTGTTAGTCCATGTTTAACATTAGTGGTATCTGTGCTTGTTTACTAAGTGTATAGGTACAATGTGCACTCTCCTTAAACAAAACTGTCCGAAACAGACTGGACAGGAAAGAGTTCACTGAGCCTCTTAGAACTCCACATTCTTCTACGTCCTCCGAGGCCCTCCTCTCTGTGTGAAAGGTTACTCAGAGAACTTGAAACTTACAGATGTTCAGAAGGAAGCACTGGAGAAGAGCAGGCCCCACCCCACCCCCTATCTGCCTGAGGCAAAAAAGGAGGAGAGCTACCCAAGCAAGGCCCCTTAGAGGAGGTTTCAGGTGGCTTATGAAAAAAAGCAAGGGCCCTCACAATTGCTTGCTAGGTAACTCTACTGCAAATGGGCGTGAGCAGATATGATCCCTGGGACTGAATGATATGGTCAAACAATAGGATTTTAGAACGCCGAGGACCTGTTCTGCCAGTTATTTATAGGAGAGAAAATGCCCCTCTCTGGGCCCCTTCCTCTAGTTGAAACTGGAGTGGCAATATCTACTTTTCCAGATGACGAACACTGAAGTTCTGGAGTCAATGCCTGGCATGGAGTGAGCAATGTGAAGGTGTATGCTCTGGGATAAGATGGTGAACCATGCATGCCACAGGGGTAAAGTCCTGGCTGTCATCTAGTAGCTTTATACTTTGGGGCAATAGGAGTAAGCTCCTAGTCGTTGCTGTAGAGAGTTGATAAAATTAACTGGGTAATAACATAAAAATCACTAAGCACACTGTGTGAGACCAGCCATGCCACACCCAGTAGATGTTTATCATTAGTATTGGTATTTTTTAAAATGCTTATAAAACTTATAAGTCCATAGTATTTAACTGGTCTACAGACTTCATTTTTTATTTGTTTATTCTATTGGTAATAGAAAAAAAAAAAGAAATGGATTTTAAAATCTACCTTATCAACAACAACAAAAAACCCTATCAGAACTCGAAGTTATTCTTATTTTTTAAAAAATGTTATTTTATCTATTAATCTATTTTTTTTTCAAGATAGGGTTTCTCTGTGTAGCCCTGGATGTCCTGGAACTCTCTCTATGTAGACCAGGCTGGCCTTGAACTCACAGAGTTCTACCTGCCTCTGCTTCCTGAGTGCTGGCATTAAGGGTGTGTGTGCCACCACTGCCTGACTAATAATTTTATTTTTTAATTATGAGTGTGTATAGGTATGTGCACGTGAGTGCAGATGCTTGTGGAGGTATCTCTAGCCAACTGAAAGGTGGTAGTTACTTCCTTCCAGTGGTTTGGGGTTTTGTTTTTGTTTTGTTTTGTTGTTGTTGTTTTGCATTTCAGACATTTATAAGCCATAGGTTTGAAAATATACACCTCATCCGACAGTCATTTTCATAAGAAGTTTTTTTTTTTTTTTTTTTTTTAGTTTTTCGAGACAGGGTTTCTCTGTGTAGCCCTGGCTGTCCTGGAACTCACTTTGTAGACCAGGCTAGCCTCGAACTCAGAAATCCGCCTGCCTCTGCCTCCCGAGTGCTGGGATTAAAGGCGTGCGCCCCCATGCCCGGCATAAGAAGTTTTATATGGAGAACATAATCCAATGTGGTCGATTATGACTCTTCACTAGGCAGGATAACAGTGAGCAAAAAATTTTTCTATCAGTATACAGAAGAGATGCCATAGCAAAGCAATAGAAGGGATGAAACGGGACATTTGTAACTTGAAAAACAGATATTATGTACGGCAAGGACGGCACAATTGGAGTCCTGGTACAAACTAACCATCACTGGCTAAGACTACCACAGCCTGAAACTACACAGCAGGGCTCCCCACTGTGAACTTAAAGCTTTTCAGTCACTTTTATAATGAAGTGGCTGCTTTCCTTTGAGTGCCTAGCTATGGGAGGACATGAGAGGGATTTGAGGGAAGGAAGCCAGGAGGGGCTGGAGGCAGGAAAGGGGGTAGACAGTATAACTACTTATATTAAAACCTTATTTTTAAACAGTCTAAAAATTAAAATAAAATTGAAAGGCTCATTCAATTTGCTCCTTAATAGATACCATAGACCAAATAAGGTTTGATGCTTCTGAATAAATTTCCAAATGGCATAGAGACACCAGAATCGGGGGGGGGGGTCATAATAGAGGATTTGAAAAGCTAGTTTATCCATGACATCTCATAGGGAATTGATTTTTCATTTTCTTCAGTTCCTAAGGAAACAAATGAGAAATGTTCAATAAGAACTCCCATACACATACAAAGCTCTACCTTAAGAAAATCTTCAGAAGCAGCAACTGACTCCATCTGACATAGTGGTGGGGTCTCAGTAAGTGGTACTGAATTATAAACGTAAGAGAAAGAGAGCGGACCAGAAGATTAAAAACTGCTATACCTCTAACCATGACAAGCCAGCTCACTGATCTATGTAAGACACTGTAAAGTGGCCAACCACAAACTATTCCAAACAAAATTAAAGGCAAGATGTCTCAAAAAAAGTGCATTTAAAAAAATATGTATCACAATGTTATGGAGTTGTTTTTTCTATAACTTTTTCTATAACGGATGAAGTCAGTATTAAAGAAAAGAAAAACAAAACAAAACTCTGGATAATAAGAAATTTCTAACCCAAGGACTGAACTAAGAAAACTTGTATTTTATAAAAGTAATATTAGTTGCAGTATTTGAATACATTTGGAAAATTTTAAAAACGGAGAAAATGTTTGGATAAGGGATCCAGAACCTAGAACCTGAACCTGAAGAGTCCAGTTCCTAAACAGCAGACTGAGCATCCCTAATTCAAAATTCAAAAGTCTGAAATGCTACAAATTGTAAATCTTTTCAGCTTAAACATAACACCACAAGTGGAGAATTCTACATCATAAATTGTTTCATCTACTGAGTTATTGCATGTAATACATAAAATAATTTTTAGGCTAAGAGTATACAGTATATGGAAAATAAATAAATTTTGTATTTCAGATGTAGGATCTATTCACAAGATATTTTATTACATATTTGCAAATATTCCAAAAATTTTTTTAATAGCTAGAAGGCCCAAACAAGTATTGTTCCAAGAATTTGTATAAAAGATGCTCAATGTGTGTATTTCTAAAATATCTTCCCCAACAAACCATAAATCTCACCATATTCTTCTTGGTTTAGACTTATTCCTAGTATCAATACAATGAAGTACAAATTTTTAATTTTGACATAAAATATACTTTGCAATTTGATCCCAGTCTATGTTTCAGTTTCTACTCCTTTAATCTACTCTCACTGTACTTTACTGTAATAAGTTATTTACTTCATAGGCCTATTCTTTCCATCAGCAGAGACTTTTATACAATAATCTGCTTGACTAGAGTATTATATTTCCTGTCTACCTGTCATTTGTCTTTTAAAAGTTCAGCTCAATTACTGATTGTTTTAGGAAGCCTTTCAAGATTTCTTTGGGCAGAGGATTTTGTCCCATTTAAGTGCATATGGGGAACTTTCTATCTGTTCTAACTGAGACATTAGCTATCTGTTTACATATCCATCTGCAATAGCAAACTAGGACTAGAAAGCAAGAAATATTATCATTATCACCCCTAGTTCAGAGTATAAGATCTGACTTAAAGTAGGAATTCTATAGTTATTATCCCTGTAATCACTTTCAAGTCATTGGCTATGATATTCCTTGAAACCATTAAATGAATTAAAGTACTTTAAAATTGTTTCAGCCAAAGTAGATTTTGTTTCCTAAATATAATATTCATCATTTTAACCAACCATCATTATATGAATGGTATCAATATTTTCATTGATATTTAGTGGAAATCCTTTAGAACAGACCTCTTTCATCTTCATATAGAGAACTACTTACTTCTATATTTGGAAGAGTTATTGTCACCTGTTCACCTTTGCCAACCTCAAGATTTCCTTCACAAGAGGTATCAATAGAAGCAGGTTTGAAGTCATCTAAAAATAGATACAAATACCAATTTTTGTAAGATAGACAATATACCATTCATGCCTGTGAACAGATAGTGACAGAAGCAGCTAAGAGGATTATTTTGACTCACTGGGTAGGTTTGTTTTAATTATTTTTATTGTATGTGTATGCATGTTTTGTTTCCCTGTATGCACACGTTGGAGCCCACGGAGGACAGAAGAGACCAATAGATCCTCTGGAACTGGAGTTAGAGATAGATGTAAATGCCATGTGGGTAGTCAGAACCAGACAGACCCAGGTCCTCTGGAAAAGCTGCAAGTCCCTCCTTAATTGTTAAGTCCCTTGGGTCACTGTTTAAAAGAGTACAATCCATCATAGCAAGGAAAGGATGTCAAGGTCCACACTGATCAAGGAATCGTAACTACCAACAGCATCAAATCCTAGTTTAAATTAGTGTGTTTTCTGATATTTACTCACAGTAACGCTAACACTTTACTGCTTTTGGTAGGTGGGCCCACTTGAATAGAAGATGACCTTTCTGTCGTCACTACTTATAAGCTCATCCTGTGACAATAACAAATGATGCCACTGAAACAAGAGATTTACTAATTATTAACTCTTACATAGATATAAATTATAATACTGGTGGTAGCCCAGATCAAAAATTAACTCTAATGAGTTATTGAAACTGTCTGTAGTGAATCTTTGTTGCTAAATGTCATTTTTACATTTAAGTAAGTTGCATGCATCAGTACTCCTCATACATAATTGATAGAACTCATAAAAACTAATGGTGGCTATTATTTATTCTTTATCATGTTCTAAATACCGTGTTAGGTTCTTTTATATGTTACCACAACCTCTCTAGGGAAGAATCCAAAAGGTAGCTATTACCATTTTCACCTATGAATACTGTGGTTGAAAGCTTAGAGAATGTTCTCAAAGTAACATTACACACAGGTTTGGTGAAGTTCAGGGTTCACAGACAGGTTTATCTGAAGCATTTGTATAAAAGACAGGCAAGATTTATCCCATATATGACACAAAACAATACCTTCTCTCAAATAACATTGGCTTGAGCGTTTGGTTTAAATTAGGTTCATGTGCTCTGCATAAATGTCAAATTCTATATTATATAGTTTCCATTCCTTACGAGTTTTTGAGACTGAGGGGACACTGGAAATGAACCTGTTCAAATAAACCTAAAAAGATTCTGTGTAATATTATACTTAATTGAATGGGGTGGGGTGGGGGAGACAGTACATTTTTTTAAAGTCTTCTGCAGGATTAAGCGTGGTGTCTAAGCTTGTTTACTCTGTGCTCGTTATTATGCATTGTCTTTTTGCATATGCTTGTTTATTGTCATTCTTGTGGCTCAATTATCTGACTCTGATTTGGAAAATATGTTTTCAATATTTTAAGAACTTTTGTAAAGCCGGGGATGTAGCTCAGTGATAGAGCACTTGCCTAGTATTTACAAGGCCCTGGGTTTGAGTTCTAACACTGTAATTAATCCTATAAAGAACCCATAAATAAAAGTCTTACAAACACCTGAAAGGCACTTTTCAAAAGCTGTATTTCATTCATTTAATTTTGGATTTGTATCTGTAGGAAGAGAACACATATCTAAGCTGTAAAAACATATACATTGAGGGACTGGTGAGATGGTTCAGCAGTTAAGAGCACTGGCTGTTCTTGCAGAGAACTTGGGTCATTCTCAGCACTGACATCAGGTCACTGATAGCTATGGTTAACTACAGTTACAGGGGACTTAAGGTTCTCTTGTGGTCTCTGAGGGCACTGCATAATATGATGTGCATATATAGACTCAGGCCCACACATATACATAAAAAATAAACATATCTATTACTAAATAACTTTTTTGTATTTTTAAACTTTGTACTGAGAAACAAAAGATCACTGCATACCTGAGAAGAAGGAAGAGGAAAAGGACATGGTACTTGGGAAAGGGGCATTGAGAGGTCAGATAGGAACAGTACCTTGCTTTTGGAGAGAAGACAGACAGAGAGAGAGAGAGAGACAGACAGACAGACAGACAGACAGACAGACAGAGAGACAGGGAGAGACTGACTATGGGGCTGCACAACACTTACTGTTTCATTGTGGGGAACTTTGAATGGTAATCCAGAGGAAAATAAACAAGGGGCACCATTGAAGTTCTGTTCGTAAACTTCTCCCATTTATTCCACCCTAACATGTTATTTTTGCTTAATGCAACCTTTTAATAAAGCTTAAATACAATCAATGGAAGGCTAAGACCATTGGTTATCCTACATTTACTCTGAGTTCTTATAGCTGAATTGTCTGCAACTTAACCTTTGAAGACTGAGTTTTAAATGAGTGTTTTTCAGAATATAAGCTTTGGAAGGAAAAGGACAGAATGGTGGAGAATGTAGGACAATCAGACAGTAAAGAAGAGCTGGGCTGCAAAAGAGATGTGAAAAAAATCTACAATTTTACACACACACACACACACACACACACACACACACATGAGGTCACGACTCAGTGACCTTTCCCGTATGCTCTAGAATTCTGCGGCCTATTATGCAAAAAAGAAGTTTTACATACAAAATTAAGTTATATTTGTTCATACTAGTATCTCATTTAATTACTAAAACAAAAAGGCTCATTATAATCTCTTTTCCATCAATATTACAGATAACTTACTAAAACAGAGAACAAAAAAACAGAGTAGAAAACATTAGGAGGTAAAAATTTAAAGTAAAGAAAGTAGAAAAAAAACCTTTCAATTTTTTGATAATCAGTAATTACTTAGCTGACCATGAAGTCTGAGATCGAAAAGAGATACAAACGATTGAGACAGCTGACAATCTCTCCCCCAAAAACAAACTAAATGGGAACCCTCATCAGCCAGAATGGGGAAGAAATGTCCTTGCGGCCTCTACACATCACTTTTGGGTCCTTTGTTCCATCTGTCTGTCACCTTTTCAAACTGCACCATCCACTTGTCACGTTAGTCTCCACAGCCACCCGTGCAGATCGTCCCACAAAACTTCCTCTCAGATCTGTCAGTCTCGCTTAAACCCTTCCGTGGTTCTGCACTTGTGGGACGCCAGGTGCCTGCACAGAGACTGACCACTGGGCAGTGGGTCACCGTGCCATCCGGTCTCCCGGGGAGCAAAGAGCGGCGGGGACAGAATTACAGAATCCCGAGGAGTCTGTCTCCATACCACCCTCCCATCCCAGGGGAACCCGGGGTACCCCGGACAGTCCGCACTCACAGCGCACGGTGTGGAAGGCACAGCGCGGCTGCTTCTCGAAACTTTCGCCTAGTTTGAGAACCCGCTCGCGACGGTCCAGGTATGCGAGTCCCGCTGGTCCACTCATCCTCGTCCTCTGCCTCCCGCTTGGCCTTCGCGGTCCCCCGCCACAGTCTTCTGGAACAGCTGCACTGACCGCGAGCTTGAGCTCGGGGCCCGGGGGACGGGCTCCGTTCACCTCCAGACGCGTGCGGCCGCCCCTTGGAGCGCCCCGAGTCTTGATTGGCTGTCTGGAGCCACCTGCCCCGCCCCCTCGCCTCGGGCCCCGCCCCGGCCCTGGCCACCATCCCCGCCCCTAGCCCCCTTCCCGCGTCGCGACGCACACAGCTCGGCGAAGGCCGCCACGCTGAGGTACGCTGTGCGGGTCGGGCCCTGAGGTGGACGGACGCGGGGGAAGAGATGAGGTAACAGACCGGAGATGGCGGCTGGGATGGATGAGAGGCCCTAGCGGGGCGGGGAAGCTAGGACGCCAGACACCCGGGGCAGAACTGCCTGGCGGGGCCTGGTAACGGGAGCGTGGGCCTCCTCCTCCGCGCCGGGCCCGCAGGTTTGGTGTGGAAACGGACGCCTGGCGAGAGGTGGCGGCCCGGCCCAGGCCTGGGGCCTCCTGAGGCCTAGCTGCTCTGAGGCGGGTCTGGAACCCCAGCCGCGCCCCCTCAGGTGATGTGACCAGACTGGAAACCTCTGGAAGCCGCGCAGTTACCTTTGAGGGCCGGTTTATTATTATTTTTTCTTATTTATTTATCTATCTTATCTATCTATTTATTATTTTTTAATTAACCCTTTAAAGACACGGGCTTTTCCCGCCGGGGTTAGGCCCTGAGGAGGGGGCGTTCCCGGAGGCGACCAAGAAGCCTAGGGTTAGGGGTAACTGACTGACTGCTGCACGTTTGTTTCTGTCGTAGTGATTCCTGGAAGCACTGAAGAGCGCGGCCTTGGGACTCTTGCTTCCTCAGAGATCAGTCTAGCAGTAGGTAAGAGCGTCGATTGATTGATAATTGCCCCCCCTCCACCTCACAAAATTGTTAGGAAGTAGGAGAAAGCGTGCTTTGTATTAGAGGATTATTCACAGAGAGACTACAGTGAGCCCCCTCAGGTGATCTTACATGTTAATTGTGGCATCAGACTATGATTTCAACACTTCTACCTTAAATAGGTTTGTCAATTTATTTTTCCAGGTGGGTGGGTGATCATTTTTTTGCCTTCTACCCTTTAAAGATACAAGGAGACTGTTCAATGTATTTATGCACGAAGGTTCTGAAGCCAGAATCTCTTGGCTTGTACGTCAGCTTCATACTCTCAATGTGATTTTTGTGCAAGCAAATCAAACAAATGTGTTGATCATTAGAATTGGGGAAATAATAATAGCTATGTAAAAAATAATGCTGTTCCTTAGAATTGTTGAAGTGGTTAAATGAATGCTCTCTAAATATTTTGGGTTCAGCAATACTTTGATATTTTTAGACTTAATCATTGCTAAATGCCTTATAAATTTTGAAGTCTAGGGACAAGGAATGGCTATTATGTTCATAGATAAAAGCACTGGTTTAGAGAAACCCAGGTGATTGACTTTTTGGCCATCTAATATCAAGAGGGATTTGTTCAGTAGCAAAAGTAAGTGGATGTATACTTTCACATTGATTTTTATTACCGTATTGTATAAAGTAATTGGCAATATGAGTGGCCAACAGTCAAGGGGATGTTTAAATGTATTTTGATGAATTTTTACAAAGGATAGAATAATGTAGACGCTGCAAAGAGTAAGACAACATGCGTTCTCTAGGAAAGTTTTACATCTTCTACATGCTAGGAATTTTATTGGGCTTTCTTTAAAATAGTTTCAGTGGATTTGTCTATTAATGATTTATATTTTACTCAAGAAGAGGGTCTCACTATAGTTCGGGTTGTTTTGAAACCCACTATGTAGAGGTCTGTCTTGAGCTCACAGAGATCCCCCTGCCTCTGTTTACCAAGTGTTTAAAGGCATGTGCCACTATGTCCAGCTAAGTTTTATTTTTCTTAACTGCACAATTGAGATGATTATGGTAGCTATTTCATAATCCCATGTAAGGATAAAATATTGCATTAAAACCCACTTAGCACAGTTCTTACTTCATAGTAAATATGTTATCTTTATTAAAATATGTTTTATATTAATGATACTATTGAGCTTCAAATACTTATATAGAAAAGTTATAAAGAAAAGTTTTAGTAAAAAACTTTATAGAAAACTACCTAGAAAACTATATAGACTTATATATAGAAAACTACCTAGAAAACTATATAGACTTATATAGAAAAGCTTTAGTAAAAAAATTGAGGTGTAGACTTTTTAATTTTAGAATTGATAGACTATAATTTTTAATTTTGTTATAATTTCATGACATTTCTCAGGTCTAATATATGGGGTTTTCCAAACCATCTCCAGATTCAGTGATTAGGTGGAAGGGCTCACAGAACTCAACACATATATTGTCTTATTTGTAGCTGTAATTTATAGTGAAGATATATAAAGCAAAGTCAGTAAAGTGAAAAGATCGTATAGGATACAATCCACAGGAAACCAAGATCCACTTTCAGTAGAATTACAGGGTACACATAATTTCTTAAGGAAAATAGTTGTGACCACACCTGTGTGAAGTATTTTCTACTAGAGATGCCTACTAGACACTCAGTGACCAGAATTTTTACTGGTTTGTATTGAAAGATTGGTTCTTTATGCCAATACTAAGAGGTAATGGAACCATCAAGAGGTGAGGCCTAGTGGGAAGTTATTATATCATTGGGCTCACCACCCTCAAAAGAATTGATACAGTTTTTGTAAAAGTTTAGATAGTCCTTAAGAGAAGACTGTTATTAAAAGGCCTGCCCCCTCCTTAGTCTCTTGCAGGTCTTGTGTGCTATATATCTTCTAGTCATGCTATCATACTATCTATAATATGGGAGAGCCAAGACAACTTTCACCAGAAGCCAGTGCCCTGACATAAGGCCCTTGAACTTCCAGAACTGTGAGCCAAATAAACCTCTTGGTAAAATGCCTCAGGTATCTTATTAAGTATTGAAAATCAGACTAAGCAAATATCAGAATTCTCAGAATCTAAAAGGAAAACATGTTTATTTACCACAACCATTATATTTATAACAGTTTTGGCACAGTGATCCAAGCTTATAAGAGAACAATAAAAATCCTACTAAAATCCACATTCTAGATACTAGCCAACAGCCAGTCTTGTAAAATGACCTTTGAAGAAAAGACTGTACTTAAGCCTGCTATATCAACTCTGTACAGTCTGTTTCTCCTGTATGAAGTCTATCTTAGAATTGTTGCACAGAGAGGGTAAATGTGAAGGTGATACAATTTCTGATTCTTAACACATTTGATTTTTTAAAAATTATTATATGTTTAAGCATAGGTGGTAGAAAAAAAATGAAGCCAGCCGGTACAGACCCAAGGATCTTGTCTTTAGCTGCTGAAGTTGCAAAAAGTCCTGAACAAAATGTTCCTGTTATATTATTGAAGTTAAAAGGTAAGAAAATACTTTTATAGTTAGGAAAGACATTAAGTAAATACTAGTTCTGTCATGACACAATGTTAGTATTCTGTTTGGAGAAACCTTAACACTGTGGAATAACATTTTCTTTTTTGCTATATTTTTAATGATGACAGTATATAAATGAATTGAGCAAAAATAAGTATATATTATTTTCTTTTTCCTTAGAAATAATAAACAACACCCCTTTGGGAAGCTCAGAGTTAAAGAAAGTTAAACAAGATATATATTGTTATGACCTCATTCAGTATTGCCTATTGGTCCTCAGTCAAGATTCTTCTCGAATCCAGGGTGGTTGGTCTACAATTTCCCAGCTTACACAGATACTAAGGTAAAATGAAACAAGTAGATTAGCTTGTTCTAATTTTCAATAATTCTTTTTTTTTTTTTTTTTGTCATTCTATTAAGAATTGGAATCTTCTATATGTTTTGATTGTACTTTTCTTTCACACTGTTGCTATTGTTTGTAACTTCAGGTGCAATTGATTGTCCTAAGATTTTTTTACATATGATTACGTCGTTTGTTTGCCACTTGAGTCCCACTTAACTAATGTATTCTTTTTTTGTTTTGTTTTGTTTTTGTTTTTGTTTTTGTTTGTTTGTTTGTTTTTTCGAGACAGGGTTTCTCTGTATAGTCCTGGCTGTCCTGGAACTCACTCTATAGACCAGGCTGGCCTCGAACTCAGAAATCCACCTGCCTCTGCCTCCCGAGTGCTGGGATTAAAGGTGTGCGCCACCATGCCTGGCAACTAATGTATTCTTTTTGACTCAGAAATATTTGAAGAAATTAAAGTTCTGTACTTGGAAAACTTACAGTAGAGATTGAGTAGCAGTGATACTTGATACAAATACAATGGATAGGTGACAGAATCAAAGTATATACCAAAGAACTGTAGAAGAACAAGTATAGAAATTTCATTTCATTTGTAGTGATATTGCTATTTAAACTGTGTATTTATTAGGGAGCTCAAATCCTGTACATGAAATTTAGAAGCAGCGTTTACTTTCCTCCTGCCATGTTAAAAATAGAAAGATCAAGATTTTTTTAAAGGTGATAAAGGATAAAGTGTTCTCAGTACCTGAGTTAATCTTTCCACTTGCATTTGATTTTATAAAATTTATTATTTTACATTATGTGTATATGTCAGTGTCTGTATGTGGGTATGTGTACATGAGTACAGGTACCACATACAGAGACCAGAAGAGCACGTGGGTTCTGAATTTGAGTTCTCGTATTTTGTAAGAGTAGCAAGTGTTCTTAATTACTGAGCCATTTCTCCAGTCACACCCCATTTGATTTTAAATGAACTATCTTCACAGGAGAGATATTTTTCATACTTACACTATTCTGTCTTAGATCCTTTCTAAACTGCTTAATTCTACATTGTTATAACATAAAGGCCTAATTCAAAGTATGCAATTACAAAAAAAGGTTAACAAATTTATGTACTATTCTTTTATACTTAATTTTCAAGATTATTTCAATATTGATTAAACATAAGTAAATAAGTGCTTATATTTTTGTTTTGATGATATATGCTAGTTTATGACAATATTGGTTGAATATTACTTTTATTAATGCTGTCTTTCATATAGATATGCTGAGTAATTAAGTAATAGAACTAAAGAGAAAGTAAAAACTTGATAGCAAGTATTAGCTAATGACGTTTTTAACATTCTCAATTTGTAATTGTCCTTGTTTTTCAGTGTGCACACATTTTGTTGAAAATATTTAGTCAATTGTGATCACTTATATTAATGTCTACTTTTGGGTTGAAGGCTCTTTTTGGTATAAGACTACTATATAAGTACTTTTATTGTTGATATTTCTGAATATGTTCAACTCATATCCAGGGATTAGCTTTAATGTATAGTTTTAAGAAAATAATTTTCTATAAAGGGCTTTTTTTCTTTACTGTGTATTATAAAATGTTCCTACTACAGATAAGTTAATGCTTTTACTGTTTTCCGTGCTGATATAAGGAATAGACAGTCAGCTAATTTGTGGGTTTTAAGAAAGAGGAATTGGTTTGAAACTAGAGTGTTAGATTTTCTTATCTTTCTTCCTTGATAATTAACCTCACCCTAGATATTTTTAGCTATTTATTAGATTCTAAAATACATCAGTTAATAGAACTTAACATGAATTCAACAGTCAAGGTATTCTTTGCCTTTAGGGTGATAGTAGCCAATTCTCTGAAAACTTCTCTCATTTTTCTTGATTGTAAACTGTCTTTTATATTCTTTTGTTCTCTTTCCTTCTCTCTCCCCCTTTTGTCTTCCCTCCTTCCCTCCCTCGCTCTCCCTCCCCTTGTCCTCTCTTCTTTCTTTCTTTCTTTCTTTCTTTCTTTCTTTCTTTCTTTCTTTCTTTCTTTCTTTCTTTCTTTCTGACAGGGTCTCACTGTGTAAACTTGGCTGATCTGGAACTGATTATGTAAACTGGGCTGAGATCTTTCTGTATTTGCTTTCTAGGGTGTGGGATTAAAGGCATATACCATCACCTAGGTATATCTTTCATTTCTTAAAGAACCAGCATATTTGTTTTCAGGATTTGTGAACCCTGGAACTAAATGCAAGCAAGGTCCATTTCACAGCTTAGTTCCTTAGAAAGCTGAAATTTTCTAGCAACTTTTTAATTGGCTTGTCAACAAAAGAATGACACTTAAGATTCTCATTAAGCCGGGTGGTGGTGGCGCACGCCTTTAATCCCAGCACTTGGGAGGCAGAGGCAGGCGGATTTCTGAGTTCGAGGCTAGCCTGGTCTACAAAGTGAGTACCAGGACAGCCAGGGCTATACAGAGAAACCCTGTCTCGAAAAACCAAAAAAAAAAAGATTCTCATTAAGGCACAATGCCCCTGGAAGTTAGAGTATTCAAATGATATTATTATTAACACAAAGTTATACTCTTATTTCAGCCATTGCTGTGTGGGCTTAGAGCCAGGAGAAGATGGAGAAGAATTTTACAAGGAGTTACTTCCATCAGCTGCTGAAAATTTTCTTATCCTGGGGAGACGATTGCAAACATGTTTCATCAATGCAACTAAGGTATATGTTTAGTGTTGTATAGCCAAATAATTTTTATTCTTTTTTTTTTTTTCCTGAAACAAAGTTTCACTGTATAGCCGAGGCTAGCTTCATATTCAGTGTATAGCTTTGCAGGTTGGTCTCAAAAGTCTCAGTCCTTTTGCTTCATCCTCCTCAGCACTGAGATTACAAGGATGTATACCATATCTATCCCTTCCTAAGTTGCCCCCTGTCGTTTTTCAAATACGCTACATCTGGCTGAACATACAAGTAGAGTAGTAAATTTAAGCATCTTTAGCTAAAAATTAGAACCGAGAACTTAATCTCTACATTAGAAAAATTACAAATGTTAGCTAAAGAATACTGTATGATTTTTGAAGAGTTTGTCTTACCACTTAGTATGAGGAAACATGCATATATACTTATATACATGGCATCACTTCATTCCAGACTGTAATAGCTGTTTCAGACTTTTAATTTCTGACACTTCAGGCTAGTTTTGACCATAGCTTTTATTTTTTAATTGACGCATAAAGTTGTACATACTTTAAGGGAACTATATAATATTTTTATACCTTTATATTTTATGTAATGTTTGCATACAGAGAAAGAGAGAGGATGGGAGGGGAAGAGGGAAGAGGAGATCGTGGAGAAAATGATTCTTTGCCTTATCAAGTACCTATTTCAGATCTTCAGATTGTGGAGCTGTTGGGCAAAATCCAGGCCTTGTGTATGGAAATCAGTATTCTAGTATCCAAGAATGTTCTGCATCTAGTCTACTTTCTGTAAAGAAGTGCCACATCAGTACATCAGTACATCAGTACATTGAAAATGTAATCTGTGACCACATCTTAGAACAGCAGCAAATGCCATACTATGTTTTGAATTTGTAATAAGGCCTTTTCATCATGAGAAGCAAATTTTTGAAGACCTTGTATTCTACCACTCTTAAGTGTCTAAGCCTGTTAAATCTATTTTCATATTTCATAGTGTAGAACACTATGTATGCTATCTAAGCAAAGAATTCTGCCTAATGAAAAATCATTAGGAATTTACTTAGCACTGTTGCTTATTAAGGTAGTCATGTCCTTTATCTGTTGGATGGTATTGGCAGCTTCTGCTTCCATTCTTGTGGATGACTAAATCAATCATATAACTAACTTACCAGTTTCGCATCTATGGTGCCCATTCTTCCTCTAACAGTTTGACCTGACCTTAAGTGATTATCTTCAAGTTTGTCTCACTGTGCTCACAGTCAGACCTTGAGTGTATTTGTGCTCAGTCCTCAGTCCTAACTCTGAGGGTAGGAATAGGACCAGAAGTTGCGAATTTCTTCATCTTCAGTTCTTTTTCAGTTAGTTGAATTAAGCTAGCCTAGAATGGCCCAGCAGGGAATTCAGATTCCAATTTGAATACCAAAGACTTCTCATCTTCACTTATTATGAACACCATTCAGGTGATTGGAATCAAACCCAGGTCCCCTGAAAGAGCAGCCAGTGATCTTAACCACTAAGTCATCTCTCCACCTCCTTAATTCCACTCTTACAATTTTTTTTAAATATGTGTGTTAGCTAAACAACACTTATATGCAGAAATTACACTGTTGGACTTATATTTATTTAAAAGGAGTGAGATTAATATCAAAACATCTTTAGTCCTATGTTTATTGCAGCACTATTTACAATAGTCAAAAATAGTAATAACTTAAATATCAGCAGTCAGTGCATAAATAATGAAATAAAAAGGGCAGATTTCTGTCATTTGCAACACCATGGAAGGAAGTGAAGGCTAGTAAGTGAAGTAGGCCACACCAGAAGGTCAAATACTGTATGAATTCAATGACATGGAATCTAAAACAAGCTCATCTCCTAGAAGTTGAGACTTGAAAACTGGTTACCAGAGGCTAGGGATAATAGAAGAGGAAAGATGAGAGAAAGTTTAACAATGGGCATTTTGTAATATTTAGATAATTTAAGATATTCTATGGCATATGGGATGATTATATATGATAATGGTAAACCTTTAAAAAAAGTTTCATTTTGAATATTAAATTAGTCAATAGTTTTCTCATTATTCTGACATTCATATAAACTCGATTCTGTTGAGAAAACTGTAAGTTCATATAGTTTTAGCAATTCCTAATTAGCCACTAAGAGAATTATAGACTGGAAATGGCTCATGGTCTTATGACTTGGGAAGTTGATTCAGTAGGACTGCTCAGTCCCAAGCCAGCCTGATCTACTGAATGAATTACATGAAAATCAGCACAAGACAGGTATATTTACATATATGACATAATCAGAACTGTAATGTGCATAGGAAAGAATAGAGATAGAAAGACCAATTGAGATAGAAAGTTTTTTTCCCCATTTTTTCCTAGGATAGAGCTTCACTATGCAGCCCAAATAATGTTAAACTCACAATCTTCCTGCCTCAGTCTTTTGACTGCTGGAACATAGATTCCATCATTACACCTTGCTAAAAGGAGGCCCTTTGTGAGTGAAGTATTTCTTGACCACGAGTCAGGCAGGCCGATTTCTGGGAGTTTGAGGCCAGTCTGGTCCATTTAGAATTCCAGGTCAGCCAGGTAATGAAACCCTGTCTCACAATTCAAAACGAATGACTGTGGTAGCTCACAGCCTCCTATAATCGACCAAGTCCTCTTCTGGCCTCCTCAGGCAACGCTCAGTTGTGATGCACATATATGCATGCATGGAAAAACACTCATACATGTTAAAAATAAAACAAATGGAATTCAATGAGAAATTTAACAATGTGGACAATATGCTAGTTCAAATAAAAGAAATATTGTTGGCAGAGGATTTAACTCAGATCATATATTCTACATCTGCAATTTTGGGGGCCATTAGCCTTCTTGGAAGCTTTCAAGAAAATTTTTAAGAATTTGATAGTTTGTGGGTAGTATAAAATATGGTAGGATGTATATTAGATGTTCTAGCCCAAGCTACATACTAGTTTTTTTGAATCCATATCAAAAGAGAAAAATATGTACTCAAGAACTTTGAAATGTTTTAATGGCAAATTTTGTTAACATGAGTCAGGGTTATAAATTAATGATTGACATCATCTAACAGGCTTTTAAAGTATACTTTGGACATCTAGAAATACAGGGTCCTTGAGATGGACAAAAAATTATGGTGCCCTTTCTCATATGTTTGGATGAAATTAGAAAAGCAATTTAATAGACTAAGGAATCATGGCTTAATGTGACACTTTTTACGTTTGGTGGTTATATAGGAAAAGACAAGTTATTTAAGTTAATTGTGTGCTTTGTTTGCTTGCTTTAACTCTTGCTATCAATTTTATGGTACAGTAGAAACATTCAGGATCTGAATTGGTTCATACAATTTTACATTAAAGTTATATAGTCAGCAAATGACAGGTATAGTCAATGGAATCTGTTTGTCTCCTGTTGTGGTACTATTACCACCTTTTCACAAGATTAGTTTCAGCAAAAAACATTGTTTATTTACTTGGTATATATTAATAGAACATTTACTATACATCAGAATTGTAGATAGTGAATTACAATGGGCAGTAAAACACATACTCTCTGCTCTCATAAAGTATTAGAGTAGAAACTTAGAACTGGAAAATTCTATTAATAATGCCTAACATGCTTACATTTTTATATTACCAGGGTTTTTAAACCCTGGCTATATAATGAAGTCACTCACCTGACTGTGAAAATACAGGTGTCTGGACTTTAGCTTTGGAAATTGAGATTCTGTATATTTGGATATGTGCAGAGAGATTGTTTAAAAGTTCCACAAATCATTCTGATGCATTTCAAGCATTAAGTTCTAGTGTATCCATCTGTAATTTGTAAGCTACTTACTTTGTTTTTGTTTTGTCTGGGTAATTACTATGAATTAGGAGAGTCCATATACTAAAACCACAGGTTGCACAAATGAAGAAACAAAGCACAGAAGATCAGGTACTTTATAAATAGCTATTGAATTCGGAAATCAAGTCTGCTGACTACTCTGGAAAAGTCTTTTCTTAAGAAAAGTAGATTAGAAAAGTAAATTGGTTTTATCTTTTGTATTAAGGGTGAAGAGCAAGATAAATTACTACATTTTTTCCAAATTGTGACTGATTCTCTCTTCTGGCTATTGGGAGGTCATGTTCAACTCATACAGAATGGTAAGAAAGAAACACTGCTTAATATAACTAATATCATGCAGCATTTGCTCTATAAATGCCCAATTAAAGGAACTATTCCTGAAATATAACTTTCTCCTATGTTTAGAAAATCTGAGAGTTGGATTAATTTAAATTTGAACTGTTTAGGAAAGTAATTTTTTAAAATTACATTTAGTGTTATAAATTTAGCTTTAGATTTCTAGAGAAATCCCTGTGTACAGAGTAAATACAGTTTCACTCATAATCTGAAAGGACAGACTGTTATGAAATTTTACCAAACTTTAAAGTTATTTCATTGGATATTGTTTTATGTTGAAAATTATAAATATATATTAATTTTATGTTCTCATAGGACTAAAACCATACTCTTTTATGATAATCATGATACAATTCTTTCTTTTTAAAAAATTTTCACATTACATAAATGCTATATCATGGCTTTTTTTCCCAGATATTCACACTTGAATCTTTAATTTTACATCCTTTCAGAATCATTCATGCATGTAAAGAGTCACATAATTCTTTAAGTATAAAAAGCACATTCCTAGGGATTGTAATCCATACCACTCACTTAGCCATTTAGCTAAGTGACTAAATACTTTTTTATTTAAAGTATTATCTTTTTTCCTATAATATATGTCAATCATCATTACAAATTCCCAATTTAAAGACTTTTTAATCAAAAAATATAAGGTTGTTAGACTTGACTTGATATAAAGGCATATAAAGGAGAAGGAGAATACTTGAATAATTTTTTAAAATGCCATATTCCATTTTGAAAAGAACTATAATAAAATGATAGTATGTCTAGGATTAATATGAAACCATAATGTAGTTATAAAAATTTGTTAAATGTTTATAAAATTACTGAGCAGAAAACCAAATGTATATATTGAAATATTTTTAATAATATTTTCCATGTAAAATGTTTCACATCTATGAAGAAAGTTACTGACCTGTAGGCCTGGGATAGGAAATATATACAAATGAACTTGAAGCATCTTAAATACCAGATGTAAAGGAAGCAATTAAACTTTATCAGTATTAAAAGGACTCAGAAACCAACACAAAGAGGCCTCTACTAGGACCGGTGAGCTGGCTCAACAGATAAGGAGAGAAATTTTTATTTTAGTTTAAAAGACTTCTGCTAGCCAAATAAAGAAAAGTTGAGTTATAAGTTTAATACACCAGCTAAAAGTTGTGTAGTAAGTTTAACACAGCAAATGTTGCTGTTGAAGCCTGCCAGAGAATACATTATTTTTAAACAAAAATGAACCTAAATCTAACTTCTACCATATACATCAATGAAATTTTCCTCTATGTGAAAGAATTCCATAAATTAATGAAGACAGCATGAAAGAGTAGCATCTATTTTGTAATCTCTCATGAATAAGCAGATGTAGGAATTAGCTACCTATGCCTGTCAACATCTTTAAAAGAGACAGCTAAACACTCCCAATGCATTATCATAATATCACAGATAAAATTCAAAACCAAAATTTCAAAACTCCATCACTTCAATCCTCTAATGCCAACTACCAAGTTAGAGGAAAGCAAAGAAACAAATTACACTCCAGGAATACAATGACAGAATTAAACCTGCAGAAGCTAGAGGACAATTTACATGGTTTTGTTTTCTGAATAAATTACGAAAAAAGAAAATTGGAAGAATAATTATTTGAAAGATAACCGTGTTCCATGGATCTTACTAGAATCTAATTGAAACAAATTGAAAAATTCACAAAACACTTATAGGTTGGAACTCCTATAAGAAGGCTTCTTGATGAAATTAAGAGATAATTTTCATTAAGGGATATAATGGTTATGCTTTTTTGTTTGTCAGTCTTGTTTCCAGGCTATGTTGCAATGTTTATGGATAAAATAATCTGATGGCCTACATTTGTTTCAACCTACAATGAAAGCAGATGAGAGCATAAGTAAAACAAGTTTGGCCATGAATTGATGATTTATTGACTTGCTCATGGGGAATCATTACATTATCCTGTCTGTTTTTAAGTATCTTTAAATTTTCTATTACAAAAAATTAAACAAATTGATAGGTCCTTTTCTAACAGAGAAAAAGGAAAATTTATGAACTACATGCCATATGATTTTAGTAAATTTCAGGTTATTTCTAGAGTCATTAGTAAGAGTATGACACAAATAGAAAATAAGCTTATTGTCATTACAGGGATTTTACGTTTAACTACTACAGAAACAATGTAAAACAGAACTATGTTTTTTCCATGCTGTTATAAAATGATATGTAATGAATAATTAGGCTATAAGTATAAATGAAGAACAGGTGTGTGTTGGTGTGGGAAAGAACAAATAGAAAGCTGTAGTAGTGTTCCACAGGCCAGCTTATAACATATCTGTCCTTATTTTTAATTAATCTGGTCACTCAACTGATGTAAGGAACAGAAACTGACATTTATTAGGAACAATCTTTTCTACAACATTATGCCTTTGCCTGTTAAGAGAATTATTTATTTCTAATTTCATAGATGATGAAATGAAGATTATGGGAAGTTGTTTTAGTTAGGGTTACTATTGCTGTGGCGAAATACCATGACCAAAAACTACATGAGGAAGAAAGAGTTTATTTGGTTTATATTTCCATATCAATGTTCATCATTGAAGGAAGTAAGGGCAGGAACCTGGAGTCAGGAGCCAATGCAGAGGTCATGGAGGGGTGCTGCTTACTGGTTTGCTCCACATGACTTAACTCAGCTTGCTTTCTTATAGAAGCTAAAACCACCAGAGCAGGAGTGACCTCACCCATGATGGAGTAAGCCATCCCACATCAATTACAAATTTTAAAAATGCCCCTACAGCCTGATCCTGTGGAAGCATTTTCTCAATTGAGGATCCCTCCTCTGACTAGTCTAGCTTGTGTCAAGTTGACACAAAACTGGTCAGGACAGAGGTTAAGCAACTTATGTAGACATTGAACACCAAGTTTTTGTAACTGGCTAATGGACCTAAAAATGATAAACCTAGGAAAAATTTTTATTCAGTGAAACTCATTGCTAGAAAAAAAAGATTCAGATTTAGGAGATGTTATATTCAATTTAAAAGAAGTAATAATAAAATCTTAGCTTGGTACTTATAGATGACCCATTTGACTATAACTAACTTCATAAAAATGAATGACTCTTACTTATGGCCATTTAAAACTGCTTGCATCTATAAAAATCTTCATTATAGGGCATTCAATGCCAGAAGTTTAGCAGAAATGATCAAACTTTTATTTGATTTAAAAAAGACAAATTCTTACTTAGGTTATAAAATTTTTAACATTTCTTTTTCTCTCTATTCTTTTAGTACTGCAGAGTGATCATTTCTTACACTTACTGCAAACTGACAATGTTCAGATAGGAGCTACAGTCATGACTCTGCTACAGAACATACTACAGATCAACAGGTGACTTAATTTACACAATTTTTAATCAGAAGCATTACTAATTTTATTACAGTTTGTCAAAATCTACTATATATGACTTATACATGAAAATTAAGTTCTCTTTTAATTGACTTTTAGTAAAAGGTAATATAAAATACTATAAAAGATTAGAAATTTGTTATCAAATTATAATCTAAAAGCTATAGAAAATTTCAGGCTTAGAAAGACAATTGGTATGACACCTAAAGAAAAATATTGGTATCACAGTAAAAAAGTGTTTACTTACATATTTAATAAGCAGCAAATTAAATATCATAATATATGCTAAAAAATAGTATAAAAGAAGTAATAGGTACTTCTTGGGATCTAAACAGAAGCAATGTATTTAGTGGAATTACTCATTTTTTCACATGAATGTGGGTTTATTCATCAGCTCCCATGGACCACAATTACTGTGTTTACAATGTTTATTCAGATATAGTCTTGCCTTTGATGAGTGACAATTGTGTATTGAGATAGAAATCATTACATTTTGGTATATTAATTTGCAATATTAATGTTATCCACAAATGTTAAGAATTGTATTCTAACTAAACTGAGTGAAGATGCATCCTAGAGAAGTTAAGACCCAAGAGGAAACTTTGAAGATAAATTGTCCAGGGAGGATGAGGAAAAAGCAGTATTTCTAGGCAGAGGTAACTACATGATCAAAAGTCAGACAAGAAAGAAGCATTATACTGTGGGTGAAAAGTAGAAAAGATTTATCCTGCTGGGATTTAAAGTTCAGTATCAGTTATAGCCAGCACGTTTTGAAGAGACTTGATATATGTTATGAAAATATATCTTAAAGACAAAAAAAATTGAAGACTTTTTAAGTAGATGAGTATGGTCCGATTACATTTCAGTATTATTACTCTGCTTACTAATGGAGAAAAGATAAGAACAAAACTAGATAAAGAAGACAATTGGAAGACTAGAGGTATTCTAGGGACACTTGCCTTGGATATTAAATATTCTAAATTTTTTGCCCAATAGTAGGGAAAAATATGAGGAAGAACCATAGCAATTCAAATAAAGTAATAAAGTCTTGGCAATGGTAATAGGGATTTTTTTTTTAATTAAAATCACCAGACCTTTGTTTCTACTTTAGATTAAAATAGAATTACAAGGATGAATTTAGTGGACCATTAGGGGAAAAGAAAAAGACAAATTATGAAGGATCAATTCCTTAATAAACTGAAAGTGACTCAGTGTATGACTGAAAACCTGGAGTGGGGTTGGGGAAAGTTAGTAAGGTTAAGGTAATTAGCTCTCTGTCATTGTAACAAACTATGTGAGATAACAGATTTATACAGATTAAAGGTTGACTTTGGCTCATGAGTTTGGAGCCTCCAGTACATGACTATTTGCCCTCTGGTTTGAGCCTGTAGTGAGGCAGCATGTCACAGTGAGAACAGGTAGCAGGGCAAAGCTACTTACTTCATAGCTATGAAGTAACAAAAAGAGAGAAAGGACCATGCCCCTAATGATCTCCAGGCCTCCCAGTAACATCCGACTCCTTAAACATTCAGACAGTTCCCAATAGCTCTTTCCTCGACACTGAGCTTTGCATACATGAGCCTTGGGAGTATATTTGAGATCCACACTGTACAAAAAGCTTCACAGCTGCCCTGAATTAGTAGTAAGTTCTTAGGATGTTGTATAGCAGGAAAGTTTGAGTTCAAGAAATAAATAAATTAAATATAAAAACGAAAACAAAAAAAGAAAAGAAATAAAGCTGAGAATCTAAGGAAAACAAGATGCCTAAAATTCACAAGACACAATACTAGGAAAGAGTTATATTAGAGATCTACAGAGCGGTTCTCTTCAAAAATGCAGTAGAATACCAATCAACTTATATATGTGAAAAATACCCATTTCTTTTAAATATAAGGGAACATTTTCTAAAAAGCATATCAATGTCTTTAACTCTCAATAAACTTAAAAGGATTTAAATAACGAAAAGTTGGGCTATAACTGGAGTGAGGTTGGACATGAGTGATAAGCAGATCTCTGAAAAGTACCTAAATAATGTAGTAAATAATACACCTAAGTAACATACAAGACAAAGAAGAAATTGAAAAGTAAACTAGGAAAAGAAGGGAAAACTAAACTCTAAGCCAAAGAAGGAAAATAATAAGCATGAAAGCAATCACTATTAATAAAGACAATAAAAGCAATAGAAAAGATAAGAAATTCTGCATAAGCTGAATCTAAGAAAATGAATGAAATGAACCTACAGCAAAAGTGGTTAGGAAAGAAACAGAGCTTCCAGCAACTTATGTAAAAATTTAGAGGAATAATATCATTTACTGTCATTCAAAAAAATCACAGAGGAGTAATATGAACGTTATAGTATAAACTTAACAAGTTCTGTTTTTAACACTGCAGTTTTCAATTTATTTTTCATATAATACTGAATGAAAAAAAAAGAAGTAGAAAAGAAAGGAACATGACTGTTCCTAGGTATGGTAGAGGAGAAGACTTATTGTAGAATGTAGGAGAGCATAGCCAGAGGCGGGGACATCTGGGAGAACCCAGAGTAGGCATGACCCTGAGCCATGTGAGGAGGGACGAGGGGGAGGGAGGGAGAGAAGAACCAGACACAGCAGCCAGGATGCCTAAAGAGTAGACAAAAGGGTCAGGTGAGATTGGAGAAGTTTGGCGTAGGGGTGGGATATGCCAACCAAGAGGACCCTGTAACAGGTATCTACTGAGGAATGCAGAGAGAACCTGGCAGCCAGCATCTGCCTTTTGTCCCAGGCTTGAAACCTAAAAATACATTTTAACTTATCTTTTTTTCCCTTTTCAAGACAAGGTCTCTCAGTGTAGCTCTAGCTGTCCTGGAACTCACTCTGTAGACCAGGTTGGCCTTGAACTCAGATATCCACCTGCCTCTGTCTCCCAAGAGCTGGGATTAAAGGCATGCACTACCACCACCACCACCACCACCACCTGCCTGGCTTGACTTTTCGCCTTTCCTAGTTTCTCTCAGGTCCTCCCTACCTCTCCCTAGTACCTAGCAAACTTTAGTTCTTTTTCTCTCTCTTTAAAAATGAAAAAAAGAAAAAAAAAATCAAGAAACAAAGAACCCCACTAAAGAGCAGAAATGAGACTCCAGTAATCCGGTGCCTTTCCCGCCCGAGGAGGGCTGTCTGCCTGGGAGCAGTCTCAGGGCCTGAACCGGTAGGAGAGCCATCTTTGCTCTGGTGCACTGCCAGGGAGAGGGCAGCCTGCAGAAGCGACACAGCTGCTGGGACAGACTCCTTATCTGGCTCCAGTCATCCAGAACCTTTCCTGCCAAGG
Source organism: Mus pahari (assembly GCF_900095145.1). NCBI lineage: Eukaryota > Metazoa > Chordata > Mammalia > Rodentia > Muridae > Mus > Mus pahari. The sequence continues at coordinate 31,835,010 of NC_034601.1, forward strand.
AGGGGTGTCTGCCTGGGAGGGGTCTCAAGGCCTGAGCCAGTAGGAGAGCCATCTTTGCTCCAGTGCACTGCTGGGGAGAGGGCAGCCTGCAGAAGCGACACAGCCTCTGGGAAAGATCCCATTTCTGACTCCAGTCATCAGGCACCTTTTCCACCCTAGGAGGGGTGTCCGCCCGGGAGGAGTCTCAAGGCCTGAGCTGGCAGGAGAGCCATCTTTGCTCTGGTTCCCTTAGGCTCCAGTCTGCACTGGCGAGAGTGTGGACCACAGAAGCTACACACCTTCGGGACAGACAGAAGCAACCTAACTTCTGGGACAGACCCTGTTTCAGGCTCCAGACATTTGGGCACATTCCTCGCCAGAGGAAAGGTGGCCACCTGTGAGGGCTCTGTCTGCCAGAGCAGGTGAGAGAGTCATATTGTGTCCAGGGTGCCTCAGTGGCTAGTCTGTGCTGGTGAGTGAATAGACTGCAGAGGCAATACATCTTCTGGGACAAGCCCTGTTTTGGGCCTACATCTTCAGCCAGGAGGCAGATCTGAACACCAGGCCTCTGTGCACCTTCCCTGCTAAAGGAGAGCTTCTCTGCAGAGAGTAATCTGACCACTGAGACTCGGGAGATAGCTGGACTCCCAGGACTGCTGACAGAGGCTAACAGAATGACAGGAGGAACAAGCTCCAACCAGAGACAACTTTAACAACTAACAACAGAGATCACCAGATGGCAAAAGGCAAACGTAGGAATCTTACTAACAGAAAACAAGACCACTCACCATCATCAAAACCTAG
>NC_034601.1:31835803-31865413 GCF_900095145.1 Mus pahari
GGGGAGCAGGGGCGGGGGGGCGGGTGGCATATGAGGAACTTTCGGGATAGCATTTGAAATGTAAATAAAGAAAATAATAATAAAAAATGAAAATAAAAAAACTTAATCATAGAAAAAGAAAAAAAAAGAAGCCTCAAAGTAGATTTAATAGCAAGAAGTAGTCATTTCCTAATAATAATAAAAAAGCAGAAATGAACATAAAAAACAAACAAAAGACCATTAAAACAAAACCCCAAACCAAACAGCAAAACAAAAAAGTTCTCAATAGTAATGCAAAATGATAGTTAAAAAATGTCAAAGGAAGCCGGGCATGGTGGCGCACGCCTTTAATCCCAGCACTTGGGAGGCAGAGGCAGGCAGATTTCTGAGTTCGAGACCAGCCTGGTCTACAGAGTGAGTTCCAGGACAGCCAGGACTATACAGAGAAACCCTGTCTCAAAAAAAACAACAACAACAAAAAAATGTCAAAGGAAATGACATGTTCTTTATAAATTAAGTGCATGTATGTCATTTATTTGCTGAATCTTATTGCAGTCTTGTGATTCGTCTCTTTGCAGGCTTAGAAGCACTTGTTTAATCTTACAGTTTTTTTTTTAATACTCAATGTTATAACAAGTTTCTCTGAGAAGGGCCTTCATTTACTTTGTATTCTCTATTGGACCTAATATGGTCTCCTGCCCACAGTAGGAAATCTGAAATGTTAGTTGACTTAATATGTTAGAATCTAAATTCTTAGAACCAAGTTATATACTTTAAAAGGTGGCTATCTTCATGAACTAGGCCACACGCACACAGGCATTTAAGTTTCTAAAACTTTTATTTTAAGTTTGTTGTGATAACCATATGTGAATTATTAATTATGCTTTTTTATTTTATCCTATTAGTGGTAATTTACTAAAAATAGAAGGAAAAGCCCTGCATTCTATTTTAGATGAAATTCTTTTCAAGCTTTTGTCAACTCCTAGTCCAGTCATAAGAAGTACTGCTACAAAGCTCCTGCTAGTACTGGCTGAATCCCATCAGGAAATTTTGATTTTACTGAGACTAAGTGCCTGCTATAAAGGTAGGACATACATATTTTCTTTACTTGATATTATCAAAGACAATAATGTATTGACAGTTTATGAATGATAAAATCTTTATATTTTGAAAAGTTAGTAGCTGAACTATTCAGGCAAACCTATTACAACATATACCATATTAGAATAGATGTCGCTATATGATCAACAAACATGCACATTTTGGTGATGGTATTCTAATAAATGTTTAATCCCTTTCTGACAAAAATATTCATATTGATTATACCAAATAGTGTAATAATGACCAAAGATGTCTTGACCTTATCAGAATTTATTCTAGAGAAGAAAATACAATTTTGCATTATTATCAGTTAATAATTAATTCCTTACTTTTTACTGCCTTTACTCAAAAATACTATATTTATATACATATATATAACACCAGATAATTATATAACATAATTTTATATATCACATATGTGTGATATATGTTCATATATTTTAGTATATTATATATGTTTATATATATCATATGAATATATATCGTATCCAAACTCAAGCACATTAAAAAGTCATAAGTCTTGATAAGTCTTGAGAGTAAATGAACTCATTGTTAACTACCATTCTCGTGTGAAAGTGTTAATTTAATTGAACACTTACTGATTGTAAGACTATTCTCCATGCTTATATTTCATTCCTTTAGTATATTGGATATTCTTTTTTTTTTTTTTTTGNTTTTTCGAGACAGGGTTTCTCTGTGTAGCCCTGGCTGTCCTGGAACTCACTTTGTAGACCAGGCTGGCCTCAGACTCAGAAATCCACCTGCCTCTGCCTCCCAAGTGCTGGGATTAAAGGCGTGCGCCACCACGCCCGGCTTTATATTGGATATTCTTATCCGTATTGACTGGAATAAGAGGCATGAAAAAATTAGGTCATTTACTAAAGACTAGTTTCCCAACTACCATCCAAAATTTTATGTTAGCTTTATGTTGTTTCTTTTTTAAACCAATATTATTTATATTCATTACAGTAAAATATGGGTTTCTAGTTCATTAAATATGCTTAATATAGAATGCTTCATGGCACTTTTAAAATTTCTAGGGTCTGTTTAATTACTAATCAATTAGAATAAACTTTAATGTTAATTATTTGAAAGACATTTTAGTAACTTTCCTTATATGTGTCATTAATATAGATAATTTTTTTATATATTGCAAGAAAAGAGATAGAATAAGCACCAGTATTAGACCTCTAGTTGTTATTATGCCAGACATACATTTTTTTCAATACTGCAGCTAGATTTCTACAGAAATGTGAACGTCCATTCCAGGTATGGTATCATGTGCCTTTAATCCCAGCACTCGAGAGGCAGAGGCAGAGGCAGAGGCAGAGGCAGAGGCAGACAGATCTCTGTGAGCTCAAGGCCAGCCTGGTCTACATAGTGGTGTACTAGGACAGCCAGAGCTACATAGTAAGCTCTGTTTCAACCCCCAACCCTAATAAAAAAGCAAAAACAACAAAAAAGTAAAATTGACCTTAATATTCCTCTCCATTTCTTTGATTGATAAAATTGCAGCAGCAGAATTTACTCAAGTTTACTAAGATGTTTTGCAGTTTTAAGTGTTGCTGAGAACTTGAATCTCAAAGAATGTATAATGCATTCAAAGATCCATATGATGGTAGCCCCAGATGTACACTAAAGACATTTTTATTTGCTTATATATATTTATTATATCACATACTTTAGAATCAAAGGTTACATTGTACCTTTTATGAAACTATTATTTGAGAATTAAAATGCAGTTTCCAAATGTCATAGCACTTCAGGCTTACTTCCATATTATAGATGTTAGAGTAAGAAGAATTGGTTAATAAAACTTATTAATAGCAACTAATAATAACCTGCTTAAGTGCTTCCACAAGGTAGGCATACATAGATGATATGTTTATAATTCATTTTCTTAAGAATGTTTCAGTTTAAGGTGTTTATGTTGAAAAGAAAACGAATTCTTTTTTCTCTGACTGATTGCAATTATTTAGACATTTTTACATTCAGATGTTACAAGTGAGGGACATAAAAATGATCAGAACAGAGGAACATTGGAAAGACTTCAATATAGAAATTGTTGAGAAAAAGAAAAACCATATACTTAATCATCTTGTTATATTTATTCATTTTCAAACAAAAAATTTAACTTCATTAATATTTAGATAACGAAAAAATCTTACTTTATTGATAATTGTTTTGTTTTGTTATTATATTTCAGGACTTAGAAGTCTGCTAAATAAACAGGAAAATCTTACAGAATTTAGTCGAGAACTTAGACAGCTCGTTGATCTTTTAACCCCTAAGATCCATCAGGAAGTAGAAGAACAGGTATTATAAAAATAATTTGTGTGATATTTGATAACTGTATTGAACTTTGGTTCTTCCTAAATATGCCTCACTTTCTTTCTCTTAACACTTTAAGCAAAATATCATTCCTGCCCAATAGATTTCAATTTCAATACAATTTCAATCTCCCTTTTCTATTTTTATGAGCAGGGTAATTTTTTTTTCAGGATGTCTCATGAAATCCCTTATTTATTTACTCTTTTATCAGTAAGCCATTTAAACTTCATTTTCATTAAAAATATCTATCATTTTACAAATGATATATGGCCACCTGTGGTGAGCCTTTCTTATCATTTATATAAAATAACACATTTCCTCTTTTCATAAATTATATTAATAAAATTATGTTTGATATGTGAGAGGTTTTATTTTATCATACTTCCTCAGTATACTCAAAATAGAGGCTCCAGCTAACTTACTTCTGTAGAAAGAGATACACTTTTATGATTTTCAGGTGAGGCCTTAAAATAAATATGAAAAGTAGTCTAAAATAATAAAATATATTTTTGGAGTAAAAGGAAATGAGATTATTCTGTACCTAAAATCTTAAACAAATGATAATTGAAAAGAGGTGCACTTTAGGCCAGAGAATGAAGGGAGAAATTTGGAAGGAAGAGAGTAAAGGAAAAGGATTTTACTTCCATAGGCTATTTTCAACATTATACATACTGGAAACAGCATCCTAAAAGCTTACAGAATTAAAACAGATTTGCATTACTACACATACATAGTCAACAGAACTTACATAGCCCAGGCCTAATCAAGTTGATAATTCTAAATGGACTGGAGCAATGGCTAAACAGTTAAGACTGTGTACTGCTCTTGCAAAGGACCTGAATTCTGTTGTCAGCACCCATGCTGGATGGCTCAGAAATGCCTGCACCTCCAGTTCTAGGGGGATTTGAAACCTCTGCCTTCTACACATGTGCATGCACACACATACATATAATTAAAATAATAAAAATAAATCTTTTAAAAGTACTAAACATTACCAAGATTGCTCCCTGGCCATGGTGGCACACATTTAATCCTGGTGCTTCACAAGCTAGGGAAGCATGATCATAATTTTGGGTCAGCATTGGTTAACAAAATGTAGTTTCAAAAACTAAACCCAACAAAACAAAAGACATTAGCTCAAAGTAGATTATGGAAGATTAAGGCAGAATTGTGAAGTCCTTGAAAGGAAGTGAGATCAGATAGAGCTAACTAGACAGTCTTGAATATGTTCTAGATATTACCTGAGCTTAACATCTTATATCTGGTAAGTGAGATATAGTAAGTTTACTTGGGCATTTTGGGCCTGATGAACTTCATGTTTCTGGCTACCCGTCTGTCTCGAGATAATGATTAACACTTATCCTGGCCTGGTATTTTAAAAGATAAATTTCTCAAAAAGACTTTTCTAGAGATGTATCAAAATTATTTCTGGTATATAATTTCAGAAACTACATAAAGCAGCTTGCTTGATTCAAGCCTATTGGAAAGGTTTCCAGACCAGAAAAAGATTAAAGAAGCTTCCGTCTGCTGTGATTGCCTTGCAGAGGAGTTTCAGGTAGAAAACCCAAACCAAATTGTTGGTTGAAATGATAATCTAGCTTTGCATGTAAATTTGTAATCCCACTCACCAACAAAAAAAGAAAAGAAAGAAAGAAAAGAAAAAGAGAAAAGAAAAGAAAAAGAAAGAAAGAAAAGAAAAAAGAAAGAAAAAGAAAAAAATTAATATAAGAGCGTTACCAGAGCACAGTTAAATGCAAGTGGGGGAGGGGAATATTTGTGTGTGTGTGTTTTTTCTTTTCTTTTTGCTTTCCTAATGTGTGTTGTTTTATTTTTGTCTTTATTCTGTTCCATAGTGTTACTGAGTACCAATGCTCAAGTAACCAGGTACCCTTTCAGAACAAAGGGCATAATAAGACAAATCTGATGGAATCCAATACTCAATCCTGTCCACTTCCTATCCAGGTTTGTGGGCCAATCCTGAAGAGGGAGCCAGTGAAATTTATATTATTAAATCCTCAAAATGAACAGTGCTCATAAGTATATATATATGTGTGTGTATATATAATTATATTTGTGGATACATAAAGATTAAAGATGTTAACCAAGATTTCCTGAGTAAATATGGCATGGGTAAGTGTGACCCTTTAGATATGACAAAACTATCGATCTCTACTTCAGTTATATTGAAAAATGAAATACTGAAGATGTGGGTCACTTTCTGATGACTAACCTAGCCAAATTCTTAAAGGTTACAAAACAAACCATAGCAAAAATAAATTTAAACAGTAGTTAACATTGATTATAAAGTAGACCCATTCAGAGGTAACTTTATTTTCATTCATCACTACTTAAAGCTAAATTTAACTCACTAAAATGAAACTGACATATTACAGAAGTAACCTTTAAAAACTGAAACCACACTTTTAATAATTGCAGCTGCATTTCTGTTACAAAAACATCTAAAAATAACTGTGTTCAAAATTGTCACACAATCACTCTGTCTGTATTATTTAGTAGATATCCTATAAAAACTTTCTTCTAGATAAATTTAAAAAGACAAGTATTTTTACTTTTGGGCATGAATATTATCAGCAAAGAAAGTATCAAGTTTTCAAACATTCATCAAGTAGACTGTGTGTGTGTGTGTGTGTGTGTGTGTGTGTGTGTGTGTGTGTATACATACATATATATACATACATAGAGAGGGGGGTGGAAAAGATGTGTGAGTTTTATGTATGTGTATTTTGTTTTACATATGTAATTATAGGAAAATAATCCCAAAATTGTGCATATGCGCGCACGTGTGTGTGTGTGTGTGTGTGTGTGTGTGTGTGTGTGTGTGCGCGCGTGTGTGTGCATATATGGAAAGAGAGAAAGTAACAGACTTGAGTTTGTATCTGGCTTTAGCAACTTATTGAGAAGTTAACAAAATTCTTAGCCTCAAATTTCAAATCTAGAAAATAGAGATAATGTCTGTGTTTTGTGGAATAGGCCAGTAACTTCACCTACTCAGGAAACAAAGGCAGGAAGAACATATGTTTAAACCCAGCCTGGGTTACAGAATGAGATCAAAACTGCTACTGCTAGACAATTTAGCAGAGACCCTGTCTCAAAGGGTATAAGGAGGACTGGATATAGTTCAAGGGTAGAACATTTGCCTAGCATGAACAAGACCTTAGGTTACATTGACTTCACAGCACTGTAAAAATTAAATGAATGAATTACTAAAGTTCATGTATATCACAAGGTTGAGATAATACATTTAGGATAATTTAAAAGGTTTTAGTATATGGCACTTTAAAAATAGGATTGAAAAATATACATAGTTTCTGCCCTTAATATATACAATTCTAGATTAGGGTTTAGTTTAATGCTAGAATGCATAGTTAGCATACAGTCTAATCACTACACTGAAAAGAAAACCTCAGGACCTCAGGATTGTGAGCTCATTTATGTAGAAGTGTATGTACAGAATCTAATTAATACTCTTATCATCTTAAAAATTTTAAGTTAGCATACAGAGTAATGAATTTCTTTATAGCCTTTCACACATACACGCTGTTAAGCTTTGTTTTCACCCCTCCATCACTACCCCCACCATCCTCCTTGTCACTACCTCTGGGTAGTTCTCCTCCCGACCTCAAATAGACTCCTTTTTTCTTTACCTCTCCTTAAGATATCATTTTCCCCTCTCACAGTCCTTTTTACAGTTTCATTAAATGTACACACAAAATTTAATATAGGTTCTGCATATTTGTCTGAGTCTAGCTTTAATTATTTCCAGTTCTCTTCATTTTATGCAAATTTCATGGATTTATTTTTCTTTATGGCTGAATAAAAAACATTCTATATATGTACCATATTTGCTTTGTCCTTCCATCTGTTGATAGATATGAGTGCTACCACTTCTTAATCACTGTAAAGAATGCATCAATTAATGTGGATATATAAATATCTCTATAGTATGTTAGCTTACTCATTTTGTTTGGAGGTTATTTTGTTTGAGGGTAGTGTTGTTTTATTTTATTGAGAGGGTGTCTCATGTAACCCCTTCAAAGTTCAAACTCCCAATTTGTTTTTGTTTTTTTTTTTTTGAAGTATTTATTTTTGTTGTTGCTTTTGGGAGAAAAAAAACATACTTTTGAAGCATGTAAATTCATCTAAGTAAAATAAATTGTATATCTCTTCTTCCATATCTTCCTGATTTTCCTCTATGGGGTACCTAAAAATGTTTTGAATGTATATACTGAATACTAATATTTGTGATGCTTTATATACTAGGTTGTAGTAGTTTAAAAATTTTTGATAAATAGCAGAAAATAAAGAAGTTGTAATGAAATAAAACATCTTTGAACACAGAAAGCTTAATAGCCAGTTATAAAACAGTATATATTTAGTAAACAGTTGAAAAATACTTATATCTGGAGGTAGACTAGATGACTAATTGGGATAAGGATGTCTGTCATCCAGCTTGATGTGTTTTAGATCTCCAGGACCAGCGTTTAGAGGGAGAAAACTGACTCCTTCAGGGTGTTCTCTGATCACACATGTTCCGTGGCTGACAAATGCACACAAACAGAATGCATGGACACACAGAGACAATAAATGTAGTTAGAAATTAATTTTTTAAAGATGTATTTATTATATGTAAATATACTGTAGCTGTCTTTAGACACTCCAGAAGAGGGCGTCAGATCTCATTATGGATGGTTGTGAACTACCATGAGGTTGCTGGGATTTGAACTCAGGACATTTGGAAGAGCAGTCAGTACTGTTAACTGCTGAGCCATCTCTCCAGCCCTAGAAATTAAATTTAACAAAAGGGAAAATAGGGCTCTGGAGAGATGTTTCAACAGTTAAGAGCATTTGCTACTCTTGTAGAGGACCTGAGTTCAATTTTTAGTACCCATATGGTGGCTCATACTGACACCCCAGTTTGGCCTCTATAGGCACCAGGTTTGCATGTGTTGCTTATGTAGACATGCAGACAGATAAATGTAAAAAAAAACATTTATTTTTAATTTTTTATAAGTATCGAGTGTTTTGCTGCATAAATGTCTATGTACCACATGTATTCCTGGTGCTTGTGGGGAAAGAATAGGGTATTGGATTTTTTTTGGACCTGGAGTTAGACAGCTGTGAGCCACCATGTAGGTGCTAGGAATTTAACTTGGGACTTCTGGAAGAACAGCTGGTTCTCTTAACTGTAGAGCCATCTCTCTTGCCCCCATAAATCTTAAACAAAATGAAAAGAGAGAGAGAGAAAAACTAAAAGTTAGATATATTTATACCATGAAGTGAAAACCACTATTGAAATTTTAACATCTTTTAAATAATTTATATTTCTATGTAAATTAATACAATTTTAATATATTTTTATTATATGTATATAATATGTATATTTTTTCTTTTTTTAAGGTTTATTTATTTTATGTATAGGAGTACACTGTAGCTATCCACAGACACCCAGCAGATGGTGTCAGATCCCATTACAGATGGTTATGAACCACCATGTGGTTTCTGGGAATTGAACTCAGGACCTCTGGAAGAACAGTCAGTACTCTTAACTGCTGAGCCATGTCTCCAGCCCTGAGCTAGGCATTCTTTTTGTAGGCCTGGCTATCCTTGGAACTTGGTAGACCAGGCTGGCCTTAAACTCAGAGATCCACCTGTCTCCCAAGCACTGAGATTAAAGGTATATGCCACCTGCACTTGGCATATTCTTCTATATCTTCATTTTATTTTCATCTAACAGTACATGTCACTATGTTTTTGCAAGTTTTCTATTTTAAAAATAAAATTCCATCAGTTAAATAACTCAATATTTCTTTATTCAATCCACTATAATGAGATACTTTTCAGTTTGTTACCACTATAATACTATGCTACAACATTCTTGACCATGTCTTTATATATTTGATTATTTCAGTAAGAAAAGTATTAGAAGTAGAATTGGCTGATCTGTATTTTTTTAGCCTTTTTATTTGTATTTAAAATATTTCTTCAGATTTTTTAATGTATTTATTCCAATATCTCTAGAGAAATTTATATATAATAACAATGTATTTCATTATACCCTTGTCTTAGGGTTTTACTGCTGTGAACAGACACCATGACCAAGGCAACTCTCATAAGACCAACATTTAATTGGGGCTGGCTTACAGGTTCAGAGATTCTGTCCATTATCATCAAGGCAGGAGTATGGCAGCATCCAGGCAGGCATGGTGCAGAAGGAGCTAAGAGTTCCACATCTTCATCTGTAGGCAGCTAGCAGAATACTGGCTACTAGGCAACTAGGTTGAGGGTCTTAAAGCCCATACCCACAGAGACCCACTTATTCCAACAAGGCCACACCTAATAGTGCTACTCCCTGGGCCAAGCGTATACAAACCATTATAACCCTACCAATGCTAGGAGTTACCTTCCAGAACATTTTTGACTTTACTTGTTTGGTTACTCTTGAGATCAAGATTTTTCGTGCATTTCTTGCTAGACATGGTTTATAAAATTGTATGTAAGGAACTTACTCTTTTTCTTTCACAGATCTAAACGAACAAAGATGATGTTGGAGCTAAATAGGCAGAAGGAAGAAGAAGACCTCAGATTAAGATTGCAGCTTCAAAGACAGAGAGCAATGAGGCTTTCCCGAGAGTCACGCTTGAACATGCTTGAAATAATTCATCCAGGTGAGTAATAATATCAACTTTATAAATGTAAAACTGTTAGACTATCTTAAGCCAAGTTTTCTGCTTCCTTAGTTAATTTTTTTTAATCTTCTTGCCTTTTCTCTATTTTCTTTCCTTAGAGAAATCATACTAAAGTTCTAGATTTTAAAAGTTACATCTTTTCTGATTCATACTTATAATTTTAAATTTTTTTACTTTCAGATACATGTATTAAACATAAATGTTTATAATTAAAGATAGTGAGTGGCCAGTGACATAAAAAAAAAAAAAAATCTTGAAAAGGATCCAGTCTGTCATCTGAACTTCATCCATTCCCTAGTATAAAATCTGTGACATATTAACATTTGTGACAGATGAAGCAGAATTAATAAGAGCATGCTATGGTGGTGTATCTATGTGTACATGTTCATCTGTGTGCATGTGTAGTGGATATACATGTGTGTATATGGCTAGAGTGCAACGTAAGGTTTCTTTCTCTATCCCTCTCCACTATAGTTTTGAGATAGGATCTCATATAGCCTGGGCTGGCTTCAATAGATACCTAAAGATGATCTTGAACTTTCACCCTTCTGCTTCTACCTCCCAAGTGCTTGGATTATAACTGTAGGCCACAAATTCTGACTTTATACATTGCTGAGGACTGAACCCAGAGCCTCATGCATGCTAGCAAGTATTCTTAGCAACTGAGCAATGTGTCTCTCCCCTCATAGGTTTTTCATTATTCATTAACTTCCCTTATTACTCATTCCCAAGAACATTCACTCGTTCCCTCCTTCCTTTTACTTTAAATATATTTTCCAGAATTTATCCTTTCTCAGTTATTCTCGCGTTGTCTTGCTTGATGTGTCCCATCCATAACTATACTGTCAGCTATCAGCAAAATGCTTAGCACTCTCATACCTGGCCTTCTATCCTACTTTCTCTCCTAAACAGCATTAAGCATTCCTAACTAGCAGTGCCCAATAACATATTTATGTTATCATTGAAAAGTTCTGTCTGTATTAACCAGTACAGTAGCAATAGCTATAAGTAGCAATTGAGTTTTTAAAATATGCTACTGCACTTGTGGACTTTTGAATGTTTAATTTTACTTTATTTAAATCTACTTAGTGACCACATGTATCTAATGGCTGCTGCTGTGATAGTTTTCTTTGCAATCCACAGATGGTTACAAAACTAAAGTCTTATTCCCAAATTTTCTCTCCATTGATTCTCCATTTCATGTAATGGCATCAAAAATCTGTTCAATTTCATTCAACATCCTTACTTTTTCTTTGTCACTCTTCTATATCAGGTCAGCTACCAAATCCAATTAGTTTTTTTTTAATATTATTTATTTATTTTTATTTATATGAGTACACTAGCTGTCTTCAGACACACACCAGAAGAGTGGATGCATCAGATCCCATTACAGATGGTTGTGAGCCACCATGTGGTTGCTGGGAATTGAACTCAGGACCTCTGGAAGAGCATTCAGTGCTCTTAACCACTGAGCCATCTCTCCAGCCCCTAATTAGTTTTTTAATACTCTCTCTAAGATACCTTCTTTTTATTACCACTGGTGCTGTGTTCTTTTATTTAACTATGGTGAACCTTGAGCGATATGCTCACCAACTCCAAAGTCAAGGGAAGCTTATTTGTGTGAACAATCAGAAGTTTGGAAACACACAGAGTAGATTAAAGAGCACATAAATACATTTTGTTCATCTCCCCTGATCATCCCAAATGCTTTCCTACATGGATTTATGAATCTTTTATTTATTTATTTATTTATTTGTTTGTTTATTTATTGTCAAACTGTTTTTGGTATTGGCCTTTTATCCCTTTTCTCCTTACTCTGGAACGACAATTTTATGAGTCCTTTTTGGAAAGAAACTGCATATTCTAGGAAAGCTCTACTTTCTGCAATCTTAGAACTATTATAAAATGAAAAAGATTAGCAAATTAGTGTAAACAGTATTGACAAATACTCTTTATAAAAAGCCTGCAAAATCATTACTGTTGTCCTAATTTCAGACCTCGAGACCTTGGGAAAACATAGCTGAGTATGTTATAATAATGTCTGTCATCTCTTTAGGTCAAGTGGAGAAGTACAATAGGGAAATGGAAGAGAAATCAGCATTGACTATTCAGAAACATTGGAGAGGGTACAGGGAAAGGAAGAATTTTCGCCAACAGAGGCCATCTCTCACAGAGTATAAAGCAGCTGTCACACTTCAAAGAGCAGTGAGTCTGCTGTAGTATACACAGTTCTACATAAGGAGGCAAACAAGTGTTCAAAATTGACTTTGCTGTTTACCAAATATAAATCTGTGATCAAGTCCTTTTGCTTTTCTGAGCTTATTTTCTTTATAAAATAAGAACCTAGGACTAGAACCTAGGACTAGCTCATTAGTTGAGTACTTCCCTAGCATGTGCAAGACCCTAGGCTTAATCTCTAGCAACCTAAATTCAAACAAAGAACAGTAATAACAACACTTATTTGCCTCTGCTCAAGTTGATTTAGACTTAAGTACTTGATTAAGTTGATTAAGTACTACCTTAAAATCTTGTATGCCATTTACTAGATTGCAACCTTGTTATTGTTGCTTATTTTTCTCTCCTATTTGGCTTGTAAATTCCTCAAGGATAGGGAACTAATCCTTTTATATTGGTGTCAGCTCTCAACAAGCTTGATATGAATGAATATTCTGTTTTTATATACTGTTATATAAATCAGAATCAGATGGCATATATGAGGATTCTAAAGTCTGTAAATTGCATGGTCTTATGCAAATGTATATTTTATTTAATTCTTCTAAAATAATCAACTTATGGGGAAGGTACTAGTTATAATTAGAACATATAATTAGAACTCTTGAATTGTAGAATGGTATTCATATGGTAGTTTTCCTAAGGATTATATATAGTAAGTCATATTATATTGGAAAAGCATAGCACAGGGCTTCTTTTTCACTTAGTAATCTCTTCCGTCTAATACCTACTTCTCTTATACATCATTAGGCCTCTATTAAGATTTCAAGTCTGGGGCTGGAGAGATGGCTCAGCAGTTAAGAGCACTGACTGCTCTTCCAGAGGTCCTGAGTTCAATTCCCAGCAACCACGTGGTGGCTCACAACCATCTGTAATGAGCTCCGATTCCCTCTTCTGCTGTGTCTGAAGACAGCTACAGTGTACTCGTATACAAGAAATAAAATAAATCTTTAAAAAAAAGATTTCAAGTCTGAAAGCATGTAGCTTAATCACCTTTTTTATAGGTTTTACTGTTAATTCTCATTTCTTACCATGATAAATTTTGAGCACTCAATGTGGGTTAACATTTATAAGGATGTTTTAATTTTTTAAATTGTATGTAAGCATGTGTGTCTATGTGTGTGGGTGTGTGCACTTGAGTGCTAATGCCCCCTGATGCCAGAAGCTTCACAGTGTCTGAAGATAGTTACAGTAGTTGTGAGCCACGGGTGCTGAGAACTAAACCTGGGCTTTTCTTTCTGCAAGAGCAGTTTCTAGTCTTAACTGCTCAGATGTCTTTCCAGCCTTATGAAGATACTTCTAAACCATCAAAAACCAGTAGAATAAATACTAGGGAAATGTGAAGAGTGATCTGTCTCTTCCTCCACCCTTATGTTATATATGAAACAAACCTGCTATTTATCCTGAGCTAAAGAGAGTGACCCAAGGCAACCTGAGGATAGCTCATTTATATCCTGATGGAGATGCTTCTTTTTAGAGATATTTGCCTTTGTGATAGCTGCCCAATCAGATTGATTTGTGGGAAAGCCTGTGGTGCATATATATATATATATATATATATATATATATATATATATGTGTGTGTGTGTGTGTGTGTGTGTGTGTGTATACATATAGATAGATAGATATAGATATATACATTGTCATTAATATGTTCATACTGCCTATGTTNCAACCTGAGGATAGCTCATTTATATCCTGATGGAGATGCTTCTTTTTAGAGATATTTGCCTTTGTGATAGCTGCCCAATCAGATTGATTTGTGGGTATGATACACACACACACACACACATATATATATATGTGTGTGTGTGTGTGTGTGTGTGTGTGTGTGTATACATATAGATAGATAGATATAGATATATACATTGTCATTAATATGTTCATACTGCCTATGTTGGAATGCTAATGTTTTACATATAGCATTCTAGGACTTCTATAGCTGTGATAAAACACCATGACCAACTGCAACTTGGAGAGTAAAGGATTTATTTCATCTTATGCTTCCAGTTAACATCACTGAGGGAGGGAAGTCAGGGCAGGAACTTGGGAGGTAGGAACTAGAGCAGAGGCTATGGAGAAATGCTGTTTCCTGGCTTAATGCTCAGCCTGCTTTGTTTATTATAGCACCCACTAGCCTAGGAGTTGCACCACCCACAATGAGCTGGTCCTGCTCATATCCATCATCAATCAAGAAAATGTTTTTTAAGCTTTTCCACAGACCTTTTTGGTAGGGGCATTTTTTTAGTTGAGGTTTCTTTTTCTAGAATAACTTTAGCTTTTGTCAAGTTGACATAAAAACTATCTAGCATATATAGTTATATTTTTTATAACTCAGATATAAAATATTTTACATTTTATAGTATAGCTACATGAAATCTAAAATAACTGGGATTTGTTATCTGTGTTATATTTCTATAGCAATTTTCATTTAGTGGCTTGTTAAAGCCAAGCATTGTAACATGACCTCTAAAGACTGAGAGGCCAGAGAATCCCATGATTCCTAAGCTTGAAACCATTCTGGTTTACACACCAAATTCTCATTTCAAAGGAAGGGGGGGGGGGACATAATTAATCAGTGTCATTAAAAGTAAATACAGAGTAGTAAGGTTATCCTTTACATTTATTTGTCTCTTAGGAACAATTGGTTTTTCAGGTACTTGGCAACAAAAGAAAAATTAAACCATTATCTACCTTCTCTTTCTTTCTTGCTTTGTACAAAAGCCAGGACCCCTCTTAAGACATTGTCTCACTGTGCCTCCCAGGTTGCTGACTGTGATCTTAAATTATCTTTTCTCACCCCTCACTACTAATATTATAATTCACTATCACACCTAATTAAGGCAGTGTATTTTTTAGTTGATAAAAATAGAAGGAAAAAAATCCAAAATGATGTGTATTACATTATATCTCTAATCCAGGCACTCAAGAGATTGAACCAGGATCTCAAATTCAAGGTTAGCCCAGACTACATAGCAAGTTCCAGGCATTCCTGAGCTATGTAGCAAAGACATGGCCCCCAAATAGCAGAATGCTGAAACCACTTCAATTATTAGACTTATTTATTCTCATAGACAAATTAAGAGTTCTTGGTAGTGAGTGTCGCAATGTAAGAACTAAATTTAAATTGTGCTTTTGAATGTTTTTAGATATTTTCTTCATTTTTACCTTTTTAAAAAGCAGTAGTTTAGAAAGAGAGTTGGCCTCTAGATCCAGAAGGGTAGCTTGACTATAGAATACTAACACACAGTGTTGTATACTCGTCCATCACTAAGCATTCATAAAAAGGATTAGCAAAACAAACCATTGAAAAATTTAAAAGCCAAAACCAAAATAAATTAAGATATGAGAAAAACATCAAGGGAGTTTTTCTGATTAAGGAATAGAGTGAAGTTCTCATCGGAACGTTGTAAACCCAGGGTGGTACTAAAAGGAAGGCTGGAAGAGAAAAGGATGTGTGACCAAAAAAATCTCCAAACAGAAGAATGAAAGAGTCTCTCTTTTGCAGGTGCAAGCACCATACTAAAAATGAGTATTAAGGGAAATTTAACATTTAAGGCATCCACTCAACCCCCTTTCTTCTGCAGGCTTACAGATAGTAGAGTAGAAGCATTTTCTTTGGGAAATCTGAAGTCTTAATAAAGTCAAAGTTTACTAACATTGAAGTATCCAAACAAAACAACTTGGTTCATTAGTCCTATGCTGAAATGCATAGTAGATGAGCCCTACACAGCAGCTCAGTACGTCTAAATAGCTTTTTAGTGCTCAACCTTATAGGCCAAAGGCAAGTATAAGTGAACATGAGGAAAACTGCTTGATAGAAATAGAGAATTTAATACTTAGAGGTGTACCTCAGAGAGTAGAGTACCTGACCAGCATATATGAGGTCCTACATTCAATCCCTGACAGTGGGGAAAAACAAAACAACAACAAATATTTAGAGAGATGACACAGGAATTAGAAAATAAGATTTGTTTTTGATCTGTCATTTCCTCTGATAAGAGAATACATGGTACAAAATCAACATGTTTAAAAGGGAAAAGGAAAAAGTGAGGGTGGGGGTGGAGAGAGGCAGACCTCTGTTGAACAGTTAAAATTTACTAGAAAGCACGATAAAAAAAAAAAAAAAAATACTGGGCTGGTGAGATGGCTCAGTGGGTAAGAGCACCTACTGCTCTTCCAAAGGTCCTGAGTTCAAATCCCAGCAACCACATGGTGGCTCACAACCACCCATAATGAGATCTGACACCCTCTTCTGGTGTATCTGAAGACAGCTACAATGTACTTATTTTTAATAATAAATAAATCTTTGTTTAAAAGAAAGAAAGAAAGAAAGAAAGAAAGAAAGAAAGTATTATCCATCAGAGAAGTCAAATACATAAGTATTTAAAATCAAGAACAGAAAATACAGAGGAGAGGAAATCAAAAGAATTTTCTAGAACTACAGCATTGATAAATGTCCAATACTGTAACAAACATTTATTTCACATTTCTGTGAAATACATTGAGAACAAAGAACTTAGTAGCACTAGAACTGAAGAAATCTTGAGCTAAAGCTGACATGTCTAAGAGAAGTGATTTCCAGTTAAAATTATGTGCTCACTGAAAAGGGAGTTAAAAAGCAGACTAAAGACACTTATATAATCACAGACACTCTTAAGCCAGTGGGAAAACCAAGAAGGTGTACAGCTGAAATTCAAGAAGTGCAGGGAGAAATAAAATGAGAAACCAAGGTGATTGTACAGAGACCCTCGGATGAGCTTTGTACCAGGTGGAGAGAAACAGGTAGGTTAGAAACTCCCCAAAAATGTATGTGCTACAATATCTGATATATCAATGTCTTGACAATTAGAATGAAGTTGTAGAACGTAATCAGGTCTAAGTATGTAGAAAATCAAGCACATGGAAAAAAGAAGTGTTAATTTCAGGGAAAATATGCAGGGAAGACAGTGTAGTTCTAATATATGCTTCAGAATGAATAGTAGCTTTACCTGCTGCTGTTCTGTATGGGTAATACCAGCACTCGGGAGCTGCACAGCAGAAGTACAGGTTTGAGACTAATATAGCCTGAATAATAAAGCCCTGTCCCCCCAAAAATAAAACTACCTTTTATGGAATAATCATTATGTGAATTTTATTTTTACTGAAATTACGACATTAATTATGTAGGGTGGACTGTACATGGGAGTATTTGCAGTATAAAGTAACCAGATCCTTATTTTGGTTCAAGAAAATCAATAAATATTATGTTTAATTTGTGAGAAAAAAATCATAGAAATCTACTGATGGAGCTCACATGAAGGAAAAAATGTTAAAGTTGTTGCCTTTGGGATCTGTAAAACTGACCCTTTAAACTATAGAATTATGCTAGCCAACTTTTTCTGGAAAGGACCAGATAAGGAAATATTTTAGGCTTTGCAAGCTATAGCCTGTAATAGCTACTTAACATTTGAAGCAGAAAAGCAACTGTAAATAACAGTTAGACTGATAGTAGTTAAGCAAGTATAGCTGTATGCCAATAAAAATTTGTAGACATTTGAGTTTTGATTTACACATACTTTTACA
Source organism: Mus pahari (assembly GCF_900095145.1). Classification (NCBI taxonomy): domain Eukaryota; kingdom Metazoa; phylum Chordata; class Mammalia; order Rodentia; family Muridae; genus Mus; species Mus pahari. Next base: position 31,853,719 of record NC_034601.1, read on the forward strand.
TGTCATAAAAATAAAGTATCCTTTTAAATTGTTAGCCATTTAAAGTGAAATAAACAGGTATTTACTATACAGAAACAACCTACTGTTTTTGACCTGTAGGCTATGACTTGCCAATCAATGCTTTCAAAACTGTATATAATTTTGGTGAAGATAAAAACATGGGAGAAAAATGAAGAATTGAAAAGAATGATTTCATATTTGTACCAAAATTATATAAATCTATTATCAAAGACTTGAGAAAACATTCAGAAAATTTGCTTTTATCAGTAGTCTCATAGCTTAAAATGTTAAAAATGTTTTCTCTTTACCAAGCCTTTTCTTACTGTCTCTTTTATATGTGGAATACTATAAAACATGTAAAATTAGGGTCCTTGTTTTTTATTGGCATAGAGCATGTCCTATAGAAACCTTTGGTTTGCCCAGAATCATAGAGTTTATGAGGAATTAGAATTGAGATTAGAACTCAATGTTTATTTCCTTTTTTATACTCATTTCTTACTGCAAACATGAGTGCTTAATATGAACTCAGAGACTATGGCAGCACTCATAGGACCTATACATCTTCGAGCCAGATGAAATCCCAGCACTGAGAGTGGAAAGTATATATGGGCCCTATCCCTAACCATGGAATTGCTACCTACTGATAAAGAGAAAATCAGTGAGTGTCACTGGGTATATCAGCCATACTCCAGGAGAGACTCCCTGCCCAGGAGTAGCTGGCCAATACAGAACTCCATGTAATTTGGTTTTGTTGTGTTTTATTTTGTGGGCTCTTTATTTTTTTTTTTTTTTTTCCGTTTGGGCATTTTTCTTACTGGGTTTTTTGGTTTTTGTTTTTGGTTTTTGAAAGAGAAAGTATGAGAACATGAAGTTTGGTAGAGAGCTGGAAAGTATCTAGCAGGAGTTGGGGAGGGGAAACAATTAGAATATTTTTAAAATTTTAATAATATATATATTATTAAATTTTTTTATATATATATATTCTTGTCTAAATGTGTAAGGCCGTAGGTTTGATGCCTAGCACCACTTATAATTTATGCCAGGATTTAGCAGGTGGAAACTGGAGGACCAGATAGAGTTATCTTAGGCTACTTGTTAGTTCAAGGCTTGCCTAAGCTATGTGAGGCCTGGGAAACCAAAAACCACAGTAATAGAAATATTTAGGTGTATTCTTTGGTATTAGTGTTTCTATTGCTACAATGAAACACGATGACAAAAAAGCAGTTTGGGAAGGAAAGGGCTTATTTATTTGGCTTAACTTCCAAGTCATAATTCATCATTAGAGGAAATCAGAACAGGAACTCAAGGAGAGCTAGAACCTGGAGGCAGGAGCTGATGCAGAAGACATGGAGGGATGCTGCGTACTGGCTTGCTCAGCCTGCCTTCTTATAGAACCCAGGACCACCAACTAGCCCAGAGATGGCGCAACCCACAATGTACTGGGCCCTCCCTCATTGATCACTAGTTGAGAAAAAGTCCTACAGCTGGATCTCATGGAGATATTTTCTCAACTTGAGGCATCTTTCTCTGTGATGACTCTATCTTGTGTCAAGTTGTCACAAAAAGCAGCCAGTGCAACTGACCCCTTGTCAACTTAACACACAAGTCACTATTAAGCCACAACCCTTACTTTCTTGTTCATCCCCAAGATCTAAATAACTGTAAAAGCTCCACAATCTTTACAAATTCAAATACATTAAAATTTTGGTTCCTTTAAAGTATCCAATCTCTTTTAAAATCCAAATTCTTTTACAGTTCAAACTCTCTTAACTGTGAGCTCCAGTAAAATACTTTCTTCAAGGGGGAAAAGAAATCAAGGCACAGTCACAATCAAATCAAAGCAAAATCAAACTCTTAACCATCCAATGTCTGGGATCCACCTATACTCTTCTGGACTTGAGTCATTCCTCCTCCAAAGGTCACATCTCCAGCTCTGCCCTCTATAGCACATAGCTTGTCTTTTAGCTTTGGCTGCTTCTACTGCTGCTACTGTTCTTTTGTGATCATCCCATGGTATTGGTATGGCCAAAACACTGGAGTCATCCGCTGCAACTGGGCTACACTTTCACAAATAACATCTCATAGACTTTCATAGTGCCCAACCTCAACTTCTCTGCATAACTCCTTCAGTCCTGGGCCTTCAACTGCTACTGAGCTGTACCTTCAACCAATGGCCTTCCTGGCGTCCCAGAATACCAAGCCTCAGCTGCTCTCCCTGACCCTTTGATGTCTTCAAAACCAGTACTACCTGGGTAACTCATACAGTATCAAGTCCTGCTGCCAACACAAGGTACAACCTTGGAACACAGCTTTTCTGTGCTCACAGAAAACACTTCCCAGAAGATTTCATCTCAGTGATGCTGATCTCTTCTTAATCCTTGCTAATGTCTTAGCTCCAGCTAACCAGCATCAATTGTCCCAGTAATGAAAAAGTTCCACTTTAGTAGTTCTGGTATCTTGTTAATCACAGCTGATTGTTCAGCTCCAGCAAACCAGAACCACAGAATCTTAAATCAGAATAATAGTCTTGATAGAGTCTTGTTCCTCTGAAATTTCACAGGTTATGCCTCCATCTTCTGCCCTACTCTCAACATTTTTATCTTCCAAGCTCCTACAGAACATCCCAATGAGGTCTCAGCACTACTCATTGTCTTTTATAGTTCCAAAGTCCTTCCACAATCTTCCCTAAAACATGGTCAGGTCTGTCACAGCCACACCTCAGTTTGCTGGTGCCAACTTGTCTTAGTTAGGATTTCTGTTGCTGCAACAGAGCACCATAACCAAAAAGCAAGTTGGAGAAGAAAGGGTTTATTTGGTTTACACTTCCAGATTATAATCCATCATTTGGAGGAAGTCAGAACAGGAACTCAAACAGGACAGAAACCTGGAAGCCGGTGCTGATGCAGAGTACTTGAAGGGGTGCTGCTCACTGACTTGGTTCCCTTGACTTGCTCAGCTTACCTTCTTATAGAACTCAGGACTACCAGCCCAGGGATAGCACCACACACAGAGTTTGGGACCTCCCACATTGATCACTAGTTGAGAAAATGTCCTTCAGTTGGATCTCATGGAGGCATTTCCTCAACTGAGGCTCCTTTCTCTGTGATGACTCTTAGCTTGTGTCAAGTTGACACACAAAACCAGCCAGTTCTCCTTTAAAAAAAAATTAAAAGTGTATAGTCTTACGCTGCTACCATGGTGGGAAAGTGATGTGTGCTTAGTAGAAACCAGACTTCAACTGGTAGAGGTATTAAGCATATTTGCAACTTACAAGTATTTTCAACTTAAAATGGACTTATTGGATATAGCCTTATTAGAAGTAGAAGTGGATCTGTATAGGTAAAAAGTTATTATGTTCCTTTCTTTTGTCACAGCCTCATTCCCCTCCTCATGCATACTCAGTTGCCTAATGCAACCTTGGTGTCACTGACATAGATTATGGGAAAAAGTTGTATTAAGGGAACAGAATCAAAAGATCTTTTCTTTTTATTTTCCCCTCTTTACTTCACTCCAGGTTCTTAAATTCCTAGCAAAGTGCCGTAAGAAAAAGAAACTCTTTGCCTCTTGGCATGGACTCCAAGAACTCACTGATGCACGCAGAGTTGAGCTGAAGCAACAAGTGGACGACTATGTCAAGAGACATCCAGTATGTAGGCTTCTGTGCTGAAATACGCATTACATTAATCCATTGCATGGTCTTTACCACTAAAGTAGTATATCATATATATTTTCACATTGACTGTTGGATGCAGGTTCCATAGACTTAGTAGACTTGAACTCTTCTTACAGTTACAGGATCCAAAGGTATAACTGGTGGTGAATGGGGATTCAACTTAAAAATTGGTTATTTCCTTTACTATGCCAACAAAACTTGTGCATTGCTTCTTTTATAATAGTACTGTAAAAATCTTGTCTGTTTTGAATCTTTGAATAAGAATACATATTATCAATCAATGAGCATTCATTCTTACCTCCATATGCTCAAACACATGCATAAGAACTCATATTCACTAGTCTAAACTCCCAAGATTGAGTAAGATGTAGAATTTGATGCCCTATCTCTTTGGTTTTCAAACTGTAATGCTGCTGACACCTTTCCACAACAGAAACATGCTTTTCTCTGACACTGTGTAGGCACAGTGATAGAGAGTAGGCGCTACCTGCTTCTTCCCTCTGAGTTTCTGACCTTAAACTTCTGCGCATCTTTGAAGGACATTTCTGTCTGTTTTGAGAAGGACATCAAAGTACTCCTCACATTTCGTTAGGACCGTTTTAAAGTTCCTTGTGTCTGAGTTTGTTTCTTCCCTTCCTTCCTCCTTTTCCCTCCTGATACAAACACAACTTTCTACAATCTAAAGTCTGAGCTCAGAAGCGTGGTTCACATTGTTAATCCTGGCACTCAGGAGGCAAATACTGGCAGATCTTTGTGAGTTCAAGGACAGCCTGGTCTACAGAGCAAGGAGAGCTAGAACTACACAGAGAAACCCTGTCTCAAAAAGAAAAAGAAAAAAAAAACTGTAGGGTGACTATATTAAAGGATTGATATAATAGTTTTAGGTAATACTACCATGTAACATTTTATCCTCCCAGAGCCTGTCCTCCCCAAAATGAAAAGCAGAATACAAATGTATCTCTATCCATACATGAACCTGATAACCAGTGGAACAGAGCAATGATAGAAAGTAAATTGTATAACAATGTTTAGTCCTACCTGTATAAGAGGTTTTCATCATTGTTTAAATCTTTATAAAATATCACTGACTCTTGTCATATGTATCATATAGTTAATACCCAGTGTTTATCCTTTATGATGGCTATTCATTTATATTGTTGTAGGACTAAAGTGACTATAGATTAATAAATGAATAGGTATGCTGGTATCTCAACTAAACTATTTTTATTGACTTGTTTATTTATTTATTGTCTAGGGGTCAGAAGACAACCTGTAGTCAGTCCTCTCTTTCTACCATGTAGGTTATAAACAATCTCAGGTCATTAGGCTTGGCAGCACACAGAGCCTTCACTCCCTGAGCCATCTCACCACTGAAAACTATTTTCTTTTTCATGTTATTTTATTTTTTATTATTATTATTATTTTCTTTATTTACATTTCAAATGCTATCCCGAAAGTTTCCTATAACCCTCCCCCCCACCTCTACTCCTCTACCCACCCACTCCCACTACTTGGCCTAGGCCTTGCCTTGTGCTGGGTCATATAAAGTGAAAACTATTTTCTAAAATAAGCTGTTGTTTTTAGTTTGCTGCTCTTTGTTTTGAATAATAGTAATAACTTATAATTATAGTCTGTGTAGCATACTAAAAAGTAAAATATATGGAAACAATAACATAAAAGCCAGAAGAGAAGAAATACATGTATGATTTAAATTCCTGTTTATAAATTAGTATGGTATCACTCAGAATTAAATTGGTAAGTTAATGGTACATAATACAAATCCTACAACAATGAACAGATATCAAAAAGTTACAAAGGAAATGAAACCAAATCAAAAAATATATACTTTAATTAATCAAAAAGAAACTAGAAAGTTCTACTGTATAAGAAAGTAATAGGACGGGCTGGAGAGATGGCTCAGTGGTTAAGAGCACTGATTGCTCTTCTAAAGGTCCTAAGTTGAAATCCCAGCAACCACATGGTGGCTCACAGCCATCTGTAATGAGATCAGATGCCCTCTTCTGGTGTGTTTGAAGACAGCTACAGTGAGTGTATTTACATATAATAAATAAATAAATCTTAATTAAAAAAAAAAAAAGAAAGTAATAGGACTAATAGGAAAAATCAAGGTAAGAGACTGAAGCATGATTATGTTACAGTAAATATAAAATGGTATCACTAGTTAGAAAAGGAAAAGAAACAGGTTTTAAGAGAAAAATTAAAACTAAACTCTGGGCAGGAAAGATGACTCAGCAGCTATGAATACTTGCTGCTCTTTAGAGGATCCATGTTCAGTTCCCAGCACCCACATCAGATGATAACAACCACCTGTAAGTTTACTATTAGGGTTCCAACAACCTCTCTTGGCCTCCATGGGCACTGTACACACATGGTACACATAGAAACAGGTATGGTACACGCACATACATAAAATAACTTAAAAGGAAGACTTGAGAAAAGATGTATTTTTTAGATGGAAAAGTAAAGGGAGACATTACTGTCATAAAGTGTCTTTTAATGAAGAGAACATAAAGTTTCTAAAGCTTTATGTACCCAAATAACGTACCTTTAAAATACACAAAGCCAGTGTAGATGAGCCTTATGAGAATGTCAGGTGAAATAAGGCAGATGTAAGGGTTAAATAGCACGTGGTTCCACTTATCCAAGTTGGATGGAGTCATCAACTGATAGAAACAGAAAACAGAATCATGGTTCCAGGAGCTAAGTACATGTAATTTCTAGAGGTTCATGTAATTAGTACAATAGAAGAAAAGCTGAATTTCAATCCAAATTCCATATCGTGTACAAAATTTAATTCAAAATGTATTAAATCTAACCAAATGCATGACCTAAAACTATAAAACTTCTAGAAGAAAATATGGTAGAACATTGTGACATTGAATTAGTCAGTGATTTTTTTTCAAGTATCCCAGAAGCCAAAACCAGAAAATTAATAGATTGACTTCAAAATGTAAAACATGTGCTCTTCAGAACTATTAAGGTAATGAAAATAGAAATCAAAGAGTTAAAAAATGTCTTGCTGTTCATTTTTCTACATAGTAATCTATAGATTTGTATACAAAGAATTTAAAAAACTGAACAGTAAGAAAACACATGATGTATTTTTTTAAAATGGCCTAAAGACTTGAAAAGACAGTTCTTCCAAAGAAAACATATAGGTAACGGTCACATGAAAAGGCACATCACCACCCATTAGAGTACACAATTAAAACCACAGTAAGGTGATCCACACTCATTAGAATGGCTAGATTTTTAAAGATTAAAACACTGATGGTTGGCAAATAGAAGAAATATGATTGCTCAGATTCTCATAAGAATGTAAAAGTAATTTAATAGTTTACTAATCATATATGTTATTAGGATGGAGATAGCTCAGAGCTTAAGAGTGCTTACTGTCCTTTCAGTGGACCTGAGTTACAGTCCCAATATCCATGTTGAGTAGCTCACAACCACCAGAAACTCCAATTCCAGAGGAAGTGATACCTGTCTGGCCTCCATAGGCACCTGTATGCTTGTGTATATATGTGCATGTGTACACACACACACACACACACACACACACACAAATAAGAATAAATCTTTAAAAGCATATAAAATACTAGTATATGCAGGACCCTGCATATATCCAGCACTGCAAAAGTAAAACTACAAAACCTAAAAGATACTGTTTTAACAATAATTAATTACCTAGACACATGAACTGCATTTCCCTTGTTGTGTAGCTTTAACCACCATTTTATCTTTAGACTTCTTTTCCCACTTTTGAGTAAACAAAATACCTATTCTTCATACCCCACCCCCAGCTCCTGACAACTACCAATATGGGTCTGAATTTGACTAAGTATTTAATATGAGATCATATCCTTTGTACACAATTTATTTCACTTAGTATAATGTCTCTAACATTCATTCAGGCTGTAGATTATGTCTAAATTTTTTTCTTAAGATTGGGATGAAATTCCTCTGGGCATATTCCACAGACAGAGACAGGTAGATCTCTATGAGTTTGAGGCCTAGCTGAGCTGTGTAATAAGACACTATCTAAAACTAATAATATTTTGGATAAACATCCATTGTCGATGTATTGCATATTTTATTACTTCAACAGTAGCATTCAAGGATTTTATTTTTGTTTGGTTTTTGTTGTTTGTTTTGGAGGGGGATGTGTTTCTTAGTTTGCCTTGGTTTGTCTTATGAAGTCCAAACTGGTGTAGAGCCCATTCTGTAAGCTTTGAGGGCGACCTCCTGCCTTCACCTCCCAAGTGCTACAATTACAGACATGCACTGCTATACTGTACAGTGTTATGTCATGTTGGAGGTTAAACAAGGGACTCTCTGCATGTGAGGCAAGCACTCTACTGACGAAGCTATGTCTTCAGCCAATGTATGTTTTAAATATACCTAGTAAATATGACTTGTTATCTCACTGTGTTTTAGATTTGCATTTCTATTATGATCAGATATTTTCAGTATATTCCTATGTATTTATTTACCGTTTGCAGAAACATATATTCAAGACTTTTGCCCATTTTCAAATCAGGTTGCATTTTTGTTGATGAGCTGAATGAATTCTCTATATTCTGTTCCTTATCTGATAAATGATTTTATTCTGTGGCTTGCCCTTTAACTGTGTCCTTTAATACATTAAAAAAAAAAAAAAACCTTTAGTTTTATGAATTTCACTTTGCCTTTTGTTATACGATTTTAGCTCTTATTTTTAGTTTTTGGACCTTTCTTCTTTCACAGGTACTCAAAATCCTTTAGTCAAATGATATAGTTCTTCCATATAAGCTCTTCACATCTGTGTATACTCTACCTCTAGGTTACCTATATTCTCTAATCAAAGTAAAGACAGTGTGAATTGTTTCCGTGTATGTTTTAGAAGGTTGTATATGTCCAAATTTAGTGTATATGCAGTATTTTTTAATGCTCTGGTTCTTTAGTTGAATATGAGTCTAGATCTCATATAAGTCTAATGAATACCCCAGTTTGTCATTTTTTTTTACTATGCTTTGATAAGGTCTGTGGTTGAAAGGTAAACTATCAACTGGAACAGGACTGCATTAGTATTTGTGAAAGCTGAGGTGACAGAAATTTTATCAGCTTTAAGGCTAAGATTATTTCATTTTTATCCAAATTAGTCACTAACATCACCCTTAAATTATTTGAGTAGTCTAAAGGATAGACTCTTTTAGATGATTTTTGTCTCTCATTCTGTGAAACCAGAACCAGTTTTAGCATTGTGGTGAGGGTGCATTTAGAGTAGGAATGGGGTAAGAAATAATATTTCAAATGAAGTCCAAAACAAAAGGAGTTGCCTTCACTAAACCATTTATACTTTCATTGTGGTCTCCTAATCTCAGAGTCTCATTACTTACCATGTCTTTGAAGAAATGATGTATGGAAGCATACCAAAAAGAAACATGGAGGCCCAGAGAGACAGCTCAGTGCATTAGAAATACTTGTTCTTGCAGAGGTTCCGGATTCAGCTCCTAACACCAAAGTAACTCACAACTATCTGTAACTCCAGTTCCCAGGGATCTGACACCCTGTTCTAGTCCCCTCTGAGGGCATAAGACATACATGTGGTGCACATTTATACATGCAGGCAAAACTCATACATACAAATTAAAATTTAAAAATTTGCTGGGCATGGTGGCACACGCCTTTAATCCCAGCACTTGGGAGGCAGAAGCAGGCAGATTTCTGAGTTCGAGGCCAGCCTGGTCTACAAAGTGAGTTCCAGGACAGCCAGAGCTACACAGAGAAACCCTGTCTCGAAAAACCAAAAAAAAAAAAAAATTTTTTTTTAAATTTTCAAAAGAAACTGGTCTATCTACATCATTATATAAAGTTAGGGTGTGTGAAGTTATTATTGTTTAAATTCTGCTTTGTTGGTTTGATGGGTTCTTTCTTGTTCCTGTTGTGAGGTTGTTTGCATACTTGTTCATTTCTCTTTTAGGTATTTTGAGATAAGGTGTCACTATATAGCCCAGATTGATCCTGAGCTTAAGACTGTCCTGCTTCTGCTCCTGTGTTGAGCTTACAGGCATGAATACTCACAACTAAAGCGATTTTTCTTTGTTTGTTTGTTGTTTGTTTGTTTGTTTGTTTGTTTGTTTAGAGACAGGGTTTCTCTGTATAGCTCTGGCTGTTCTGATACTCACTTTTTAGACCAGGCTGGCCTTGAACTCAGAAATCCGCCTGCCTCTGCCTCCTGAGTGCTGGTACTAAGGGTGTGTGCCACCACACCAGGCTCTAAAGCGATTTTTAAAGATAATTTAATACCTGCACTAATGTAAAAGATAAGAGCTATAAGATTCTATTGATAAAATGGGAGATTGCTAAAATTCTAGCTCTGCTATGGTGGGTAGGTAAAGCATATTTTGATACATAATGTCTTTATGACAAGTTTTCTGTTCTGTGTTTCCAGGGCTCTCAGGTGTCAGATGTGGCCAGTAGAGAGCTCCATGCACAAGCACAAGAACGACTTCAGCACTATTTTATGGGAAGAGCCATAGAAGAGCGAGCCCAGCAACACAGAGAAGCTTTGATGGCTCAGATCAGCACCAATATTGAACAGTTGATGAGTAAGCTCTACCTCCATCCTTGTTTCATAAGTGGAATACCTCTTGCAAGAGATATGGCATCTAAACTCTTTAGAAGAAAAGTGCCACAAATAGTCTTTATTCCAGTCCTCGGGAAGTCTTACATCATCCCAGTTTTCAACTCGATACCTTCTGTTTGTGTTTGTTATAAATTCAAATATTTCAGCTCTATCAAAATTACTAATTTCAAAGAAGTTGTGATCTTCTAGACACATTCTGCCCAAAACTTTTAAAAAAATTTTTTGTATTTTAGAATTAGATAATAACAGTAGTTACAGTACAATAAACTTGTCAAAAATAACAATTAATAACTTTTTTTATCGAGGTTTCTCTCTTTAAGCTAACACAATTTATCGTTTTTCTTTTAAAGCTGGAAGTTGCCAGGGATCGGGGTTGTTGCTGTCACCCACATCTGTAACTTTTCACTAGACACCTACCTTCATAGTTGGCAGTGACAGCACATTCAGAGTTAGAACCCTGTCCTGTCCTGACTCTACTGTTTCCAGGTCGCTGCTTGCCTGGCATACTTCCACTAACCCATTTCCTTTCTGTTTGCTGCAGAGGCACCAAGTCTGAAGGAGGCAGAAGGAAAGGAACCTGAGCAATTCCTAAGTAGATCTAGGCCTGTGGCAGCCAAGGCCAAGCAGGCCCATCTCACCACCCTGAAGCACATACAAGCACCCTGGTGGAAGAAGCTTGGAGAAGAACCAGGGGATGAGATTGATGTTCCAAAGGATGAGCTTAGTATAGATTTAGGAACTTTATTTATCGGTGGAACCAAACCTCCCTAGAGTACTGTGAAAGCTGGCAATCTTACCTTTGAAGAGATTGTTAGTTTTTCCAGAGCATCATCTTCATGCAACACTTGGAAAGCAAAAAGCAAAGCAGTGCCTACCTCACTCTCAGTTCTTTCCCCTGTCTCTATACCCTGTCTCTAGTCACAAACAGATTTGTGAGCTTTAATTGTGGGACAGAACTCAATGTGAAATTTTATTGTTAATATGAAATTTCTTTCCTTTCTATTTTCTAACTAAAAGTTGTTAGTTTTTGGTTTTGTTTTAAAAATAAATAGTGTTTCTGAAAAAGTTGTCAGGATTATTTCAATGTTTTACATTTGTTATTCAGAATTTCCATTATCTTATTGTCATATATATAATATAAAAATATTTATTTATTTATTTATCTATTTATTTTTGAGATGGGTTCTCTGTCATAGAACTCTGGCTCTGTAGACCTTTGACCTTCAATTCCTGGAGATCCACCTGCCTCTGCCTCTGCCTCTGCCTCTGCCTCTGCCTCCTCTGCCTCCTCTGCCTCCTCTGCCTCCCTCCTCTGCTGCCTCTGCCTCTGCCTCTCTGCCTCTCTGCCTCTCTGCCTCTCTCTCTGCCTCTCT
>NC_034601.1:31865438-31867570 GCF_900095145.1 Mus pahari
GCCTCTCTGCCTCTCTGCCTCTCTGCCTCTCTGCCTCTCTGCCTCTCTGCCTCTCTGCCTCTCTGCCTCTCTGCCTCTCTGCCTCTGCCTCTGCCTCTGCCTCTGCCTCTGCCTGCCAGGTGCTGGGATTAAAAGTGTGTGCCACTACTGCCTTTATGGTTTTGACCTTGACAAAGTTTAGAAAAATAATTGGTCAATTAAATGGGATTACATTAAGAAATACAGGAGAAGAGAAAAAAACAGTAGTTTATATTTCATATATTATAGTAAAAATAATGCTTTTGTTTTTTGTTTTATAAAGAAAGAGTCTCACTCTATAGCTCTGGCTGGCCTGGAATTAACTAGACCTCACACTTCTACCTGCTGCTTCCTCTTAGTGGTGTGATTATAGGCATGTACCACCATACCTGACCATTGCTTTATTTCCTTTTTAAAATGGTGAAATGGAAAATATGTTCAATTACTGCTTGTTTGTGAGTGTGTGTGTATGTGTGTCTATGTGGTGGTATTTACTCAAAATATCATAAGGGGTTGTCTGAGCTTAAGTTACTGGTAGCTAAGAGACACCAGATATTGGGACTGGGAACCCAATGGGTCCTCTGTAAGAGCAAGTGCTCTTAACTACCATCTTTCCAGCCCCCATACACTGCTTTTCAGTAATAAAAACAAAAACAAAAACAAAAGACCTTTAATTGGCCACTTCTTTTTCTAGCTTGTAAGTGGTTTATTGGTATATATTATACTTGTGGTATATATGATATACTTTTTCATACATATATTAAATATATATGATAGTTACATGCAACTTACATTTGACAAATATTTGAATAAATGTTAAGTTGGAAATAAAATATGTTGTCTGGAAGACACATTAGTGAGAGGCCAAACATCTTGGAACCTGCCTCCATCTTTTAAAAAAAGCCTGAGAACTTGGCCCTCGGCCGAACACAAGTTGCACCTAAGTACCAGGAAGGACTTGTCTTAGTCAGTTACTCCCTAGCAACAGTTAATCAAAGATTAGTCTGATTGTTTTAGATATACTTTCAGACCATTAGTGATTGTATATGGTCTTGCTTCAGAGCACCTACCTGTTGGCTTACAGTAGACAACTGCATGCTTGCCAGGCTGGATCCTCCCTCACATACTTCTATTTCCTATAAACCTTGTCCCAGTGAGTTCCTGGCTGCCTCACCAAACTGTTCTGTGGGCCGGTGGTGAGTAAGCCCAAACTCGAGCTTGTAATAAAGACACCCTAATGTTATTACATCAGAAACCAGCTCCTGGGCTGGAGAGATGGCTCAGTGGTTAAGAGCGCCAACTGCTCTTCTGAAGGTCATGAGTTCAAATCCCACAGCCATATGATGGCTCACAACCATCGTAATGAGATCTGATGCCCTCTTCTGGGGTATATGAAGACAGCTACAGTGTACTTAAATATAATAAATAAATCTTAAAAAATAAGATTTTTTTAAAAAGAAAAAAGTATATAAAACAGGTCTGATTCTTACAAGAGGATCACTTCTTTAAAAAACGAAAGAAAGAAAGAAAAAGAAACCGGCTCCTTGGTGGTCTTTTGGGGTTCACAAGTGCTTCTTGGCACAACATTGGAAGTCTTGGGATGTCTATATTTGGTGTAGGGGAAGATGAAGGAAGGCCGTGAGAGGGAATTGGAATTGGGTAACAGTAAATCAGAAGTGAAACCATTTCTTTTTTTTATTCTTTGACAGTTCACACAGAGTATGCATTTTGATCATGAACAGTCTTATTTTCTTCTCAGTTCCTCTAGAAAACTCTCCCAGCACCCCACCTCCACTTTTATGTCACTAAAAAGATAACAATACATTGAGTTTAATTAGGGTTGCTTTCATGTATATAGATGAGGGATTGATTATATATCATGGGAAATTTACTAGTGATGACATTGTAGGACCCCCCTCGCGAGGAACTCCCTCAGGTCCTCAGGTCACGGGAGTTAGGGTGCCCCAGGAACTCGACAGACAGGCCTTCTTGCTGTAACCACACAAGGCACTTTTATTGGCGGAGCTCCCTTTCAACTTGTATCTCACCCAGGAGTCAGAGGAAGTCGACACCAGGCCCAAAAGCTTGAGGTCTTTATAGGATGGGGGGGGGGG
>NC_034601.1:31868865-31870255 GCF_900095145.1 Mus pahari
TTTCTGGGCTAATATCCGCTTATCAGTGAGTGTATATCTAGTGACTTCTTTTCAGAAATGAAAAGGGAGACATAAGAACAGACCCTGAGGAAATCCAAAACATCATCAGATCCTACTACAAAAGGCTATACTCAACTCTTTTTTTTATGTTTCAACTCTTAACTACTGTCTCTTCCCCTCACATCCTGAGTGATGTCCTGTGACGTCAGGCTGAAATCGGAGTTCCATTACTAAATTGCTGTTTGTTTTTGGCTACTCTCATTTTTTTCTCCCATCGGAAGGATCAAAGTGTAAGACTACTCCGCGTTAGTTCTCACGCAATCGCAAATACTAGCAGCTGGCGCCCCTAGTCCAAAGTCTCCTCAGAAGCCGAGGCCATAGTCCTTAGCAGGAACACCGCGAGATGAGAAATTAGGGTAAACCAGAACTTCCAACCCAGACGTCAAACACCTGATCATTGCCGAATGCCCACCCCTTTCGGTGTTTTCAGGCCTCCTGGATCTACTTCCGGGTCACACCCCACCATATGTTTCTGCCTGGCACGTCCTTCTTAGAATCCATTGGCTCCGTCTTTGAGGAAGTGGAAGGCTTTAAGGCATCGGTTGGTTTCTGTCACAGTGACGCAGTTAGTTACAAAAAAGGCGTGCCTGATCCCCATGGTAACGCCCTGTGCGCAGCTCCGATAGGTCGACGCCTTGATCCAGCCTTCCGTCTCACGGCAAGTGGGCTGACTCCCAGGGACGCGTCGCTGGTGGCGCCGTGCTTGGGTTACCCGAGCTGACGTGGCTTCGATTGAGGGGGGGGCGTCCGGAGTTGTCCAGGACGGCCGCCTGCAGGTGAGTGGGAGCCGCAGGCTCCGCGGGGAGCTCCGCAACGGCCCTGCTGCGGGCCACGGGCCTCGGGGCTCGCGACACTGCTCAGCCGGCCGCCCCGCCCCTCACCTCCGGGCTCCGCCGCCGTCACCTGCCCGCCCTAGGTGGTCGCCCGGTGCCCGCCGCGGTACTCGGCCCGGGGACACAGGTACCCGGCCAGTCGGCCGGCAGGGTCGTTCCTCCCCGGGGAGCACGGCCCTGTGTCCGAGCAGCCTGGGCAAGCCAGCCTGGGCACCGAGCCGGGGACGCTAGAGACAACCTGCCCCAGCCCTGTGCTCGCTCTGGCCCTGAACAAACTTAGTGGTGCACTGTAGCCGTTACCGCGGTCGAGGCCCACGAGTGATCCTGCTGTTGGGTTGGGAAGATGAGGGAGAGATGATCCAGGAGGAAGGGAACGCCGAAGGGAGTTCTGGAGGAAAAAAAAAAAAAAAAAAAAAAACCAAAAACCTTGGTTTGGCCTTGTGGCATGGGTTTGTTGATGCGCAGCAGGAATGAGAACAGGAGGGCGAGCCCCAGGG
>NC_034601.1:31873732-31878846 GCF_900095145.1 Mus pahari
TCCCATCCCTTTCTCTGAAATCTAAATCACATGCCCACAAGTCAACTCATGTTCATCTCATATACAGGCGTGTATAGAGAGAGAGAACCTCCTTGCTTCATTTAGCGTTCATGCCCTTGGATTCCTAGCCTTTGAGCTATACAAAGCTCTCAGCTGTGTGGAAGATGCCTTTCATTCCTTAGTTTCAGTTATAGAAGACGCTCAGCTCATGGACTCACATTAGTGTCTTTAACTGGTCCTCGCTATTGTTCATCCCGAGATGAGGGAACAAGCTTATAATAAGGAAAAATGACTTGGGAGCATGAGGTAGGGGAGCTGCTAGCAGAAAGCTGCCACCCAGCTCCAGGANGGTGCTTTTCTGCCACTGCCATCCTCTTCACACCCACCTCCAGATTCCCTTCAGTCAGCCCATCTTATCTTTTAATGATAATGTGCAAGGTGTTTAAGGTATAGTGCTTTGGGTGAGTATGTATACACATGCCCACACCCTAACATGCTATATTTATTTCTTTAAAAAAGCTATGACTTAAAAGCAGTCGAATCCTGAGCCTGTGGTTTCAGCATTTTTTCTCATTAATCCTAAAAGTAGTACATCATAGTGCAAGCTACTCTGAGAAGTAAGTGCATGCAGGGTGGGCAGGCATGCAGGGTGGGCAGGCACACAGTACAGTGGAGTAAGGGAATCTGAGCTGAACAAGATGGAAAGCAGCCAGCTAACTAAGGCTTTATAGGTCAGGGTGTGTAATAAAGCCTGGCTTTTAGTTTGAAAACGCCCTTATGAATACGTTAATTCCCCTAAGTTGATTACTACTTACTGTATGCCTAAATCCCAACATCATATGGACTATAGCTATCAATAAAAACTTCCTAATGGATGGCTTTAAACATAATTGTTTAACAGTTGTAAATTTTCCCTTAAAAAAAAACACTTCTTATTATAAGACAAAACAGATTAAGAAAACCACACTATCTATCTATATATATGAATATGGATATATATCGAATATATATATTAAAAAGTTACCATAACAAATATAACTTGCTTGATCATTCTAGAAGTCCTTCCATGTTCCCTATCCCATTTATAGCCCCTATCCCATTTATAGCCCCATCCCATTTATAGTCCCCTCTGTTGGCCTATAGTAACTTGTCTTTTCCATAATGTTTCTTTTTTTCACATTACAGTATTGCTGACCTTGTGAAATGAGTTGCAAAGTGCTGCCTCCTGTCTTCTGGAAGTGATAGAAACTTGGTATTGTTCAATCCTTCTACTCTAAGCCTTTTTTCCTTTTTTTCTGCTTATGTTGCTTTTTGTTTCCTTTTTCTAATTCCTTGCAGAATAAGCATGGGGCACTGCTTTCAGCCACTCACTAACATAAAAATTTACAGTCTGTTCTGATCAGCGACTTCACTGAAATCACATGGTTTGTCAGGAAAGTTACATGAACGATCGGGAGTCCGGGACACATGAAGAGGGAAATTTCCCTGAATCTTGGCATTTAGTTGAAAAATCAGAAAAGGATAAGTCTAGATGAAGGAAAACTTAAGATTTTTGATTAACTATGATGAAAGGCAGTGCATTAAAGACAGCCTTTAAGATGTACTTGCCCATTATGTCCTGTAGTTAAGAATTATCTTTTTGCACCTTATTTCTCACATTGATCTGAGTGACAGGGCTTATAATATGGGACCTGTACAGGACAGGGTGTGTCTGCACACTGCAGTCAGCGTGTCCCAGGGTCACCGTTGCCTGGTTTCACATAGATGACACAGGTACTAGCACATAGCAGCACCTGCCTGCTCTGCTCATGCCCCAGCAGCCTGTGTCTGTCTCTACTGATCCTTGCGGTTTTTTATTTTTTTTCTGTTTCACCTGCAGAGATGTTGAGCTGATTATCGGGATTAGCAAATAATGTTTTGCATGAATTAACAGGAGATTACACTGGACTTTGATGGCGTCCTCAGAAGCTGTAAGTAGCTCTGTTGCATCCAACCTGATAGGACTCACATTCTGTGCAATTCTGAGGAGAATAGCTTAAGCCAGAGGGGTGTGACAGCCTCCGTTGTGCTAAGCAGAAGTGATGACACTTAGCAACAAAATGAATCGCAACTCNNTCGGTGATCCTCTGCTGAAGATTGTCAGCCAGAGAAATGNGGGGATGGAGCCAGGTCTAGATGAGCTTGGGAAGCGCTGGTGTCTGCTCAGCCTGTTAGGATCGCAGTCCTTGTCCTCGTCTCCCTCCTGGGGAACATAACTCCTGTTTCNGGGAAAGGAGTAAAGNAAACATCTATTTACTTCCATAAACTCACCTTATACTTTCTCTTAGTTTACATTGTGTTTCCTGGCCCTTAAGGAATCAGAAGTCCATTAGCTTTTTGAAAGGCAAATGGTTAAGGAAAGTTTTGTTTTTGTTTTTTTAAAATAGCACCTTCCATTTTTATTTCATTTGTTGATTTTGTTTGAGACAGGGTCTCCATGTATCCCAGACTGACTTCAGATTTGCTATGTAGCTAGCCAAAGATGGCCTTGGACTCCTGATCGTCCAGCACGTGCCTTCTGCATGTTGGGATCATAGGTGTGTGCTGCCACACTGGTTGGTAGAATGCTGGGAGTTGAAGGCAGGCCTTAGTTCAGTCACACAGGGCCATCCCTTCACCAGCAAAGCCGCATCCCCAGTCTGCAGCTCAGCTTTAATGTTAAAGGTTGCCTTCCTCCACTTAACAGTATATAATCCTAACCCACCTGCCTCCCTGCCTGCCTGCCTGCCTGCCTTTATTTATTTTCCTCTTTGATAAAATTAGGTTAGTAGTACTGTATTGTAATGCAGAAGATAACTGTTATTGGATTGGTTAGAACTCAGTTTCTAAAGAGAGGAGTTGGGCAAAAGATGAGGCAAGGTTGTGGGAATTTCTGAGGGTGGTTTTCCCTGTGCATTGCTTTGCTTGTTTGTTTCTGTGTAAATATTAGGAATTACCCCAGGAAACTGCCATGGAATCGAATAATAGCACGCACGAGGATGATGCTCTGCACCGCCTGGCTGAGGCAGAGAAGTTGGTGGTGGAGCTGAGAGATATTATTAGTCAGAAGGATGTTCAGCTCCAGCAGAAGGATGAAGCTCTGCAGGTATTGTTGTTCAGATCAGTTGCTGAGCACTTGATAAAGACCCTTACAAAATCTGGCTCTTACTTCTACGAAGAGCCTGCCTTGAATAAGTTGTGTGGTGCTAGTTGTGTGGTGAATTCGCATTTATTGTCTTCGTTGCTCCATGCCAGGAAGAAAAAAAAGCTGCTGAAAAAAAAGTTAAAAATATAAAACTGCATGCAAAGGCCAAGATCCTATGCTTGAACAAACAGCTGGAACAGATGAAGACACAAGGAGGGGCTGCTGTGCCTCCAGAAGCCCAGGCAAAGGAGCTCTCCAAGGTAGGAGGCCAGGCTGCAAACATGGCGCCTCCGGAACCCCAGTAGGGAGAGCCTATCTGTGCTGAGCACAGCCAGCCATGGTGGGAAGACAGCCTCCCTTTCCTGTGGTCTGCCTTGACTGAAGACCACATGGGGAGAGCAGAGGCCTACCCACAGTGTGGGCTTGAGCTCTTACCAGGCCCTCACAGTTTTAAAGGGCTGACTGGAAGAACTAAGTCCTGAAGAGTACTGGTAACTACAGAGAGGAGCAGTGTGCTCTTCCCAGATGAGTGTGATTATTGGCTAAATCCTTAAATACTATGATCTCGAAGATTTTGCCCCTCCTCTCAAATCCTTTCATTCCTTGACTAATACAGATTATTTTCTATTCCTATAAGCAAATAATGGTAGATTAATGTTTTATGAACTCTGAGCTAACTTGCCTGGATCAACCTGGTGTCCTTGGAAAGAGGCTCCCTAGTTTATGGCTGCCGCCACAAAGCAGTGTCTAATGGGGATGCAAGGGACCAAGGAAAGCGGTGCTTAGAAAAGCATGGTGTTGCTCAGGGCATATTCTCCTCAGCTTTCCCTTCAGCTTTCCCTTCAGAGCCACATGCAGGTGTCTACTGAGAGAAGAGTAAACATCAGTTTTTTTGGAGCATTTGTGTAAATTATTCTGAGGCAGGTGTGTCACTGTGCACTAGTTACAAGTCAGCCCAGACCATCCTGCAGGGGACATCGTTGGATTTCCCTAATTTATCTGTTGCACACTTTGACTACTCTATTATTATCCTCAGAAAATTCATGGGGTGGGGTCAGGGGTCTTCAGGGTTAGAGTCACAGCCCCTGAGGGCCCTTATTACTTCCTAGTGCTGAGCTTAGCCTTGCCATTCAGGGACAAGCACTCAGAGGACATTACCTTTCCTTAGTGGAAAAGCAGGTACACCCCATGTATGAGGCTCTAGTCTTAGGCAGCAGGAGCCCAAGGAGGAGGAGAAGCAGAATAGAATTGCTTAACATCTCAAAGTTGTTTCCTTTCCTCCTTTATGGTTCCTATGGTAACTCTTCCCTGGCTGTGGTGGCAGGCACTGACTTTTTCCTTTCCAGGCTTGTCAAACCTCTCTTGAGTTATGCTGTTAGGTTCTTAAGTTATTTCATGCTCTGCCTTTCATTTAGCTCACTTCTTCCTTAGCCCTTAGCCCTCAGGCTTGTGTGTCAGCAGCCCTTTAACCACAGTATACTTAGTGTGTGTGTGGGGGGGGAGAGTACGGGGGAGGAATTGGGAAGAGAGAGAGAGAGCGAGAGCGAGAGCAAGAGAGAGAGAGAGAGAGAGAGAGAGAGAGAGAGAGAGAGAGAGAGAGAGAGAGAGCGCGCACAGAGAGAGAAGATTGATAGATAGATAGATAGATAGATAGATAGATAGATAGATAGATAGATAGATAGATCGATCGATCAGAGGCATGAAGAAGGTGGCAGGTCCCTTGAAGCTGCAGTCGCAGGCATTTGTGGGACCCTGGCTTGATGTGTGGCTCTTTTTGCCTTTTTCCTGTCTCTGGTTTTCTTGGTTGTTTCAGGCAGGCTCCTCTGCAGAGTCCTGGCGCTTCCGGCCGTCTAGACCAGGCTGCCTTCTAACTCAGATCCTCCTGCTCCTGCCTCCTGAGTGCTCCCATCCGGTTAATGAAACTGTAATTAAATGTCTCTAAAGGGCCAAT